>NW_016821253.1:364085-393705 GCF_001698545.2 Rhinopithecus bieti | reverse complement strand
ATATATATATATATATATATATATATATATGAGTTTATTAAGGCATATTAAACTCACACAGTCACAAGGTCCCACAAAAGGCTGTCTGCAAACTGAGGAGCAAGGAAGCCAGTCCGATTCCCAAAGCTGAAGAACTTGAAGTCCAGTGTTCAAGGGTGGGAAGCATCAAGCACAGGAGAAACATGTGGGCTGGGAGGCTAGGCCAGTCTAGCCTTTCCACATTTTCCTGCCTGCTTTATATCCTGGCCGTGCTGGCAGCTGATTAGATGGTGCCCACCCAGATTAAGGGTGGGTCTGCCTTTCCCAGCCCACCGACTCAAATGTCAATTTCCTTTGGCAATACCCTCACAGACACACCCTGGATCAATACTTTGCATCCTTCAATCCAATCAAGTTGACACTGTATGTAAACCATCACATTCTCCATGATTATAAGTTTCATGAGGCCTTCCCAGAAGCCACGTTGATATTAGCATAAACTTCCTGTACAGGCTGTGGAACTGTGAACCAATTAAACCTCTTTTCTTTGCAAATTATTCAGTCTCAGGCTTTTCTTTATAGCCATGTGAGAATGGACTAACACAAAGGGTCTATATTATGCCAAGTAAATTCTGTTGAACAACTGCTGTATTCAGTTCTTCTATGGCCTTAACAATTTTCTGTTTAATAGTTGTATCATTGCTGAGAGTGGAATGTTGAAGGCTTCAACTATAATTGTGGATATGCCAATTTCTTCTGTCAGGTTTATAACATTTGAATTGTGGTTAAAAAAAAACCATAAAATTAATCATCTCTACTACTTTCAAGTGTACAACTCAGTAATATTGTGTATTTACATTGTTATGCAACAGATCTCCAGAACTTTTCCATCTTACAAAAGTAAAATTCTATACCCATTAAACAACAGCTCTATCAGTTTTTGCTTTATGTATTTTGAAACTCTATTGTTTGGTGCTTACGTATTTGTTGTGTATATCTTTACAGGTAGACTGATACTTTTACAATAATGTAATGTTCCTCTTTGTCTCTAGTAATTTTCTTTGCTCTAAAGTATACCTTATCTGATATTAATTTAGCCACTTCTGCGTTTTTTAAAAGTTAACATTTCCTTTTCCATACTTTTACTTTCCACCTACCTATATTGTTGTATTTCAAGTGAGTTGCTTATAGACTGCATATTGTTGGAACATATGTTTTTATTCACTCTGATAACTTCTCTTTTGATTGGTGTATTTAGACCATTCATATTAAGGGTATTTAGGATATTTTTAGGGCTTAATTCTGCTATTTATCATTTGTCTCCAGGATCTTTTTCCTCTATTCTCCAAATTTCTATATTTTCTTTTCTTACCTTCCTTTTAGATATTTGAGTCCCTTTGTGGGATTCTATTTTTTATTATTTATAGATTTTTGAGTATACAACTTGTTATAATTTTCTTTGTTGTTGCTCTAGGTATTACAATATACATACACAACTTATCACAGTTTAGAACACATGTTTAGGATGTTGAGTGAAGTATAGAAATCTTATTTCCACTTAAATCTTGTTACTGTCCCCAAGTTTAAAATATAATTGTCCTAAACATTTCTTCCACATACATTAAACAGCACCTTAGATAGTATAACATTTTCTTTACTTGTTAAAATGATTAAGAAACCCTTGAGAAACAGAACAGTCTATTTACTGGATTTAGAATTCTGGACAGACAGGTTTTATCTTTTGTATCTTTTTTAAAATTATTTTTTGAGACAGAGTCTCACTTTGTCACCCAGGCTGGAGTATTTTTCTTTTCAGCACTTAGAAACTGTCTCCCCAGAATTCTATATTCTGTGAAAACAATTCTTCAAGGATAAAGGGAAAATAAAAATATTTCAAGTAAAAGAAAATCTAATTTAATTTATCAATAGCAAGCCTGAGCCTACCCTTAAAAATTGCTATAGAACGTTCTCCATAGAGAAAGGATATGATAACTGGAAGAGGGAACTTCAGAAAGGAAAGAAAAAAACATTGGAATGGATAAAATAGGGGTACATATAATAGACTATTATGCTTCTGAAGAGTCTTAAATTGTATTTGATGGTTAAAGAAAAAAATTATCACAGCATGTCATGTGATACTCAATGTATGGTTTCCAGATTTTCCTGAGGTTTTCTATTTTTTTATTTGTTTCAAGATAATTCATAAATGTCTGTTGAAGCATATTTATATTGCTGCTTGAGGGCCCTTGCCAGATTGCTCCAGCATTCAGCCATCTCACTGTTAGTATTTGTTGTCTTTCTGCTTCTGCTCCAGGGGGGATGCAGACTCAACTCTGCTCAACTCCACCCCACCAGAGGCAAAGAGAGAAGTGGAAGATCAGCTTTCTCTTCTACCCTCTAAAACCAATGTTTTATGTTTTCTGAAGTAGGACAAATACTGCCTTTTGTTTTCTATGGTTAGGTAACCTTGGCCCAATCCTTTGACAAAGGGAGGCGGCTGTCCTTGAAGCTTCTGTGCCTGTGGGTGTTAGTAGTTTGGTTAGAGTTTCTACAGCTCCTGTCTGGAATCTGTGATAACAAATAGGGAGTCAGGGAACTGACTTGGAGTTGCAAGGATGTCAGAGACTCACCTGTACTGGGCAGAAGGGAGCTTCAATGGGGCCAGAGACACCTGTTCTAAGTGGATTGGGAGCTGCAGGAGACCAGGGACTCACTTGTTCTGGGTGGATGGGAGCTCTGGGATCGGGGAACAACTCTGTTTTTCCTCAACTTCTGAGGTCCCTAGGCTGCCTGTTTTCTTCTCCCCTTTGGGAGACTTCCTGTGAGTACTTGTGGTTATGGCTAAGGTGCTTCGGTTTAAGGGGCAGGACCTGTGAGGAATGGGACAGCTCCATCTCAGAGGAAGTGGACATCCTGGTGCACCTTTCTTCAGTGCTGATAGTTTGAAATCTAACTTTATATTTATAATATTCCATTGTCCTCTTGCAGATAGGCAGTTCGAATGCAAGGGCTTGTCTTTGTGATTATGGAGCTTGAGAAAGATGTGACATTGCCTGCGTCTGGCACTTCCCAGGCATTCATTTATTTTTAGCTTTGATTGTTTCCTGATATCTCTTTGGGATCAGAGACTGAAAGAGGAAATGTGTATGCTCAATAAATTGTATTGTTCCATAAACTTTTATTTGAAGACAGCTATAAATTTGATCTATAAAAGATATTGTAATAAGCCCACAGTCTAACTCTTTTGAACACATAGGAAACACTCATATTCATAAAACAACTAATATAATTAACCAAAAAATGTCCTAATTACCCGTTTTTCATGTTCCCTAAGGATTTTCCCATGCTACAGGTAAAAAATAAAGTAACACTGTCATTCTTAACATGCATACGTGCACCCCAGCAAACTCTAATGCTGAGTCATTTAGTAACAGAAATAGTTTATTTGAAAGATGTGCAGTGTAATTTCATGTGCCTTTCATACCAAGGATATTTTTTAAAGGAAAGCACAAGGAGAAAAATTAACTCTTCAGATTGTCAAAGCACGCTGCTGGATTTGAAAAAGTCAAACACAGTGAGGTGTGCAGGTATATTTTACAATCCGGACAAAGCCAAATGAGTTTACACCTCATTTACCTGAGCCATTTTTGAAACCTGGGAAGACATTGGTAGACATCATTATACAATTGGGCACATTGATAGCAAATTGAACAAGACAGAATTTATGATGATCATGTCTATTCTGGTTAATTACCTTAAAAACTCAGCAGTCCAGTTGTGCTATGAGAATTAAGCACCTGCGGAATAAACATTGTTGTAGATGGGACCCGCAGAAGAGAGCGCTGCGTATCGCATGAATGCCCAGACGGGCTCAGCATCACCGAGGGAGCTGCACAGTCCTCCCCAGCGCAGGGACTCGTTCCGCCGCATCCCACCTGCTGCACCAGTGGACTCTGGCCCCAGATTATCAGGGAAAATTCATAGTCATCAGGGGAAAAATAAAGGCCATCGCATATGAGTTCCGCCGTCAGCACGAAGAACAGCGCATTGAACTCACCCGTGCGGAGGCTCCCCTGTGTGCACACAGAGCCCGCAGTTACCGTCCCTGAAATCCAGGCTCACAATCAGTAATACCAGGTGAAAACTGTCATTAAAACAGTCCACTGCGGTAAGGATAAGGGTTTAAACTCCCCCAATTTTCTACTTTTAGATAATAGAAAGGTGCAAGGCTTACAACACCATGATGATGTTGATTTCAATTTATGATGATTAAAATTTATATTTAAATTTAAATTTATATTGACGATGATTTAAATTTATGTTTTTAAAATCTGTCCTATCCTTGAGGCTTAAAAAAAAAGAAAACTTTTTTCAATACAATATTCACCTTTACAGAAAAGTTACCTATAAAATAAGAATAAGCGGCATAGTTTATGCCGCCTGAGACTTTGGGCATTCACAAAGCATGCCGACTTCCAGGCAGGCCGAGGCTCAGGGTCATGGGATCCCTCCCAGGCCCCAGCTCCACCCGCAGTGCCCAGGGCTGCACCTCGCAGGGCGGGTCTGACGGAAATGGCTCCGAGACACGTGCCTGGCCTTTCTGTGCGATTGCAGGTTTAAAGAAATTACCTGGGATACAAAACCTGCACACACTGAACTAATGCACAATAATGAAACGTTGAAATGTCTTTCATCCGCAGCTCCTGATTTGAGGCATCAAACCCCCACAGTGAGTTCCCCGCTTCAGGGCTGCGGGACAGCGTCTGGCTTCCTCACTTCCTGCCTAATGGATCTTGCTGCGCAAATTGGACTTTTCGGGTTTTATTACTCCCTAAGGGGATTGCTGCTGGATTACGCTCATTTACTTTTTTATTCTTTATCTATTATTTACACAAGAAAATATTCCTGTTTTTCTTTCTGAAAATCCTCAGTTATTCCTGGCATTAGCGGAATAATTTTCGTCCGTTTTGTAAATTGCCTATGACTGTACATTTCCGAGCCAATATGTTGGGGAGTTCGTATGAATCTGCGGCCACCGATGATGAACAGCCCCGGCGCACCGTGGCGGTGCAGGACGGGGCCGGTTCACCTCCCCGCTAAACCCTGGAGAAAGCGCTGGGGGTCTCGGGGAGGCAGGAGGTGGGCGTGCGCCCTGCAGCCGCCTAAGACACTCCCCCCGCTCCCGGCTCTGTCCTGCACAGGGAGCTCCAGGTCGTTGCAGGAGGATGCGGGAGGCCGGGGGCCAGGGAAGACTCGCGCTGCCCCCGGAGGCGCGCGCTGCTTTGCAGCTCCTAAGGCTGTGCTGACTTAGGTGATCTCACCTGGGGCTCGGGAAGAGCACCCCTGATTTTATATAAGCAGCGCGTGCTGAGCGGTCACGGCTCAGTCCGGTGCAGCTGAGGGACCAGCGCTCCCTGGACGGCCTCGCCATCGCGTCCTGGGTCATTGCGTTTGTCCGGAGGACTTGCGCGGCATCTCCGGACTCCCCGGGCAGACTGCGCCCCAGGCCCCGCGCTCACTCGGGCTGAGTGTCGACCCCCTCGCTGGCCCATCCAGCCCCGTCCTGCCTCTCGTGGTTCCTCTGCCCTTGTTTCTGCGTCCTTCCCTCACCCGCTCGCCCCAACCCGGTGGAGTTGCAGAGCCGGAGGTGCTGTGTGCGCCCCTGGGACGCGCCTCTGAGAGCCAGGAGGCCCCTGAATGCACAGCGAGGGAGTTGCAGGACTTGCGCGGCATCTCCGGACTCCCCGGGCAGACTGCGCCCCAGGCCCCGCGCTCACTCGGGCTGAGTGTCGACCCCCTCGCTGGCCCATCCAGCCCCGTCCTGCCTCTCGTGGTTCCTCTGCCCTTGTTTCTGCGTCCTTCCCTCACCCGCTCGCCCCAACCCGGTGGAGTTGCAGAGCCGGAGGTGCTGTGTGCGCCCCTGGGACGCGCCTCTGAGAGCCAGGAGGCCCCTGAATGCACAGCGAGGGAGTTGCAGGCCCGGGGGTGACCGCCTGCTCTTGTGCGCTCATTAACTCCTCTCTGCCTGCCCGGTCCCCGGCATGAGTGGGAATCACGGCCCATGGAAGCCTGGGATGACTCGGCCATGCGCCCCGGTGCGCAGCAGGGTCTGTGGGCAGGTCTCTGGGCGTTGTGAACCCTGGTCTGCAAGGAGATGCTTCCTGACCTTCCTTCCGCCACAAGAAGGGAGCACGTCCCGACAGGCCACAGGCCGCATCATTTTGGATTATGCAGTAAAATGCTTGGTTTGTGCGCGTACAAGGGCACCAACTAATGCCCCAGGGCAGGGCTTACTGTGGCCACTGCTGAACCAAATAAAAGTCCACGTGATGTGGAAACTGCACGGAATAATACGTTTTTTGGACAGGCGTCGCTTACAAATCTCGAGACCGGATTCTTTGTGTAAATGGTACTTTACTCTGAAACAGTTTAGGAAAAGCCCAGTTATCTCTCATTCACACGCGTGTTCTCTGCCCCGGGTGGGTGCCCCTGCTGAGCGGGCAGAGCACCAGCCCCACCCATGCCGGGGCCACAGAGTCAGCTCCGGGTGCGGGGCAGCCTCCCCACTCCCCACAGCTCAGGAGCTGTTCGCCCCGGCAGATGGGCTGCCAGGAGGGGTGAACAGGAGGAGGCTTTGGGGCCACGCCCTCGGGGACCCCAGAGGAGCCTGTGCAGTCCCAGGAAGAGAAGAAGCGGGAGAGAGATTTCTCCCTGACGGCTCCAGCCGCATCTGAGCAGCCTCCCAGCGCCCAGGTGGGAGAGAGAACGTGTTCCTGCAGCTGCCTGATGGGGACACCCGGGTGCCTGCCGCACGCAGAGCAGAACTGGACACGTGGGTTCACCTCTCTGCATTTCAAATTCAGTTTTTCTAAGATGAAATAATGCCAGAATCCCTCTGCGGGATTGTTTCAAGGATTAAAGGAATTTATTAAGGGGCAAGTGCAGAAGGGAGTCGGGCAGCCAGTATATCTGATGTCATTGGTGGTTCTGAATAGTTTCCGGTATTTTATTCAAAATGTTAAAATATTCCATCTAAAACGTAGGCTTTTGTTTGTAGTGTGAGTTAGGGATCCAATAACAGGCAGAAAAAAAATTGTTGCCAGAAAAATAGATAAATAGATGGTGAAATAGTCACACAATAAAGTACTGGTTGGCAGTGCAGAAGGATGAAGGCAAGATGCTCACAGTCCCGTGAATGGGCCTTTGGAACACGGAGGAGACTGGAAATTCCTAGCGAGTGAAACGTTACCTTAGAGGTCCTCAGGGCCGGGCGCGGTGGCTCCCACCTATAAGCTCAGCACTTTGGGAGGCTGAGGCAGGCGGATCACGAGGTCTGGAGATCGAGACCATCCTGGCTAACACGATGAAACCCCATCTCTACTAAACATACAAAAAATTGGCCGAGTGTGCTGGCAGGCGCCTGTGGTCCCAGCTACTTGGGAGGCTGAGGCAGGGGAATGGCGTGAACCCGGGAGGTGGAGCTTGCAGTGAGCCGAGATGGCACCACTGCACTCCAGCCTGGGAGACAGTGCAAGACTCTGGCGGAAAAAAAAAAAAAGGTCCTCAGGTCCCCCTTAACAGATGAGGACTGAAGATCAGGGGCTGCAGTCGTCAGAGATGACCTCCATGGTGAAAAATAGCTGGGTGTTGGGAGGCCTGAGCATCATGAGATTCCCGTCCATCTGGTGACTGGAAGGCACCGTTTCTTCCATGACTGAAATGGACACATTCATTTTTTGTCTACTTCTCAAGGGAAATGTGTGGCTCGGCTGAAACAGCAGGAAATCTGTGAAATCCTTTGCAAACACCAGCTATTCAAGCTATTTTTAACCCTGAACTAGAAAACAGGTGTCTCGCCTATTGCCAGCCTTTAAGAGAATGATTAAAACAGTTGCTTCGAAATATAGAAACTTCAGGATTGATTAAAATGTTTCTCAGCGTCCTAGGGACAAGGATGTGGTGTGATGGGCCCACCTCGTGCACATGCTGTGGTGGGACAGCATTATAAAAACACGTTTATTTGTAGAAAAGTACTAAAGTCAGGACGGTTTTTTATAGAATGGTCTTAGGTTTTACAGTTTTCTTCATATATAACACAAGCGCCATTTTGTTTGTTTTAAATAAATTTCCTAGTTGTATGCGTCCCCAAATATCTCAAAATATTCTCAAAATATTCCGCCTTCTGCGGAACCACAGACCTGGATGTAGCCCGCGGATCAAACAGACCCTGAGCCTAGTGGAGGCTTACACACCTGGAAACCCTGGTTTCCAAATTGTGTGACCTTTTTCTGCCGTATGTCATAATTAGAATTGTTATGAAACAGATTAAATTCTTTACTGAGCATACAGATGGCTGAGAAAAATAAGCACAACCCAGGTTTTTCAGGTGGGCAAAGTCACGGGCATCGACACGGCCAGCTACTTCGTATCTGCTCTTCAGCCCCGACATCTGATGACCGACCACTGCAGAGCATCGCAGAGAAGGGCCAGGAGCTCTGAGAACAAAAGAGACACCCCCACCCTGCAACTTTGACCCTTTCATGTAAAAATAAACCCTCCTTTAAGACTTGGATTAATCGGGACCTAACAGAAGTCGGGAATAATTGTGAAATTAGAGAGGTGGCTGTCTCCTGATCATAGATTCCACATTCCAGGGCTAGGAATGGACTAAGTAAGTGCCAGCCAGGCGGTTCCCGCTCACCGCCCCTCACTGAGCCCGAAACCAGTGGAATGAGTTCGCTCTGCTGCCCCTGCTGCCCCATGGCCGCTGCCAGATGGGGGCTCTGAGACTTGCTGGGCCTGGAGAAACCCCCAGGCGGGAACTGAAACCCAGTGGATGCCCTCTTTCTGTGGATTGAGGAGGCGAGCCTGCTTCCCTGTGAGGACACAGGATTCGCTGAGTAATTTCGACTGAGTGTCCGGTTCTGTGTATTATCTGAGCACCCCCAATTTCGGCACTGCCAGTCAATACAATCTTCTTTCAGCCACACACAAATGTGCTGCCGGTTAAGCAAGTATGTAAAAATAAACACTTTGCACCCCCCAGAATAAGCACAGGTGTGTTGATGGGCAGTGTCCTGGGACACGGGCAGCCTCCGTGAGACTCTGAAGCAAGATCGCGGCCCCATATTCCTGCCCCTGGAGTTCCACCGAGGCAGAGCTGCCGGGGCTTAGCTCTCCGTCTGCCTGATGAGGCACAGATGCTGCCCAGGGGCTGAGGTGCTGGTCAGGTTCTGACCCAGGAAACACAGGCTCTAGCATCCCAGACCTGCCCCTCCAGCCTCTCCCGCGGGTTTGGAAGCACCTCAAATACTGGCCAGAAGTCCTAGCTTCACCTCTGAGATCTGCTAGTGAATCCTGACACCATAAGGAATATGAACATAAAATACCAGCCGTGGGCAGAAAAGAATGGTCCCATGGGCAGCCGAGCGTCAGGCGTCTCTTAGGAGTGGCTGCTCGTGAACGACACACCTGGGAGATGGCGTGGAAGATGCATGGCCTGAGGAGGGAAGCGGGACACATCCCAGGGTCTGGGAGCTCAGGGCCGACCCAGGGAAGAGAGTGAAGGGAACAGGAAGTGGAGGAACCAGGAACCGGTGAAGACAGACACATTTCCTCATCCCTGGCAGGGCGTTCCTGTGACCACTTTTCATGCAAAGTTAGGAAAAAATGTCCAAATAAGAAAAAAAAGTTGGACATTGTTGGCTCCATGCTCACATTAACTTATAATCATAAAGTCTTGGACTAGAATACAGAGATAACATAGATACATTTTACCTTTTTGCTGACAAGAACTGTGCCCAACTGAAGTTCAGTGACTTATTCAGGCTTCGGACAGTTGGGATAAGAAATTCAGCCTCTGGAATCTGGACCGAAGGTCTTCCTTTCATGTCACGTCCTAGCACAAAATACTTCTCATATGTGGTTTTGAAACTACTCTGTTTTATAGAATAGAAATATTTGGTTCTGTTTGTGGTATGCTGTAACCTTCCAGTAAATTATATAATGTTTAAGTGATTTTACCTAAGATAACTGAGTAGTAGTTATCCTGTCAAATAAATAGTAATTTTATTTCAGGTAAATAAAGAAAATGGAAATACATTAATGTACTTTTGGAAAAGTGGATGAGTAAAGGTTGATATGCATTTTGATTTTATTGAAACTCTGTCTCATTTTTCCATAAAGCCTTGTTCACAAGGCCAGCAGGAGGATTTGAAATGAGAAAACAGAGCTGCAAGACACCTTAAATACAAAAGAGGTTTCAACACTACAGAAATCCCCACTCTCCCATTGCAGAACAGCTGTGTCGCTAGGATTTCATGTAATTTACATGAGGAAATAACTTCACATTGCTTTCTCATTTTAATTGGGTCGGTTGTAAACAAACTGCCATGACCCTTTCTTTGAGACCGTAAACTGGGGAATTTTTCATTATTGCTTTTACAACCTTTGGAAGTGGTTTGTACACATTTCAGGGAACAACTCTGGGCATTGAAGTCTTTAGTTTCTAAAGAATCACTCATTCATTAAAATGTTGGAATCCAAACTCCTTTTCCCTCAAACAATTAAAAGAAAACAAAAGAGCACGTTCCATTAAACATTAAAGAAAATTCATGAAGCTATTTGAAAGAAAACTGTGATTTTCCAACTCCCTGCAGTCCCTACAGGAGCATATCTTCAGGAGCACCTGGAAAATGCTATGTAATGATGTTCTGCATTTGCCAAAACAGCTTCCATCATTCCCGTATCAAAGGGTTTACTTTCTTCCACAATAAATTCTGGGTTTATTAATACCCAAACTACACTTAAGGGGAGAGTCTATAATTGAAACAGTAGAGGAAGGACATTTAATAAATAAACATGAAAATATACATAGATCACCAGATATATGTGAATTGACATAATTATTGTGGTATCTTCACCTCATTAGTCTTCAATTATAACATGTATAAGTATGAATTCATATAATAAACTCAGATACATTATTAATAGTTGTTTAGCTTTTAAAATATTGTTAAAATTCCTTCTGAAAATCAATCTTATAAAAACATTTCAATAAACCAGAATTAAATAAACAAGTAACTGAAAACCTAGATTGTTGTTATATTCTATCAGAAAATAACAAAATTAGAGAAACCACATCAGATAACTATGACTAGATCAACCAACCAAGTTTGTCATACTTACTTATCTCAATCTGAAATACCAAGAAACATACAGAACCAAGATTAGCCTTAGTGTGAAAATTGCAAGTAGTTCGAGAAATCTCTATTATCAAACACTTGGGCCTCCAGTTCACTGCAGCTGAGGAGGAAATTTGACTGAAACTTTTTACAGGGCTTCAGAAGGGCTTCAGGGAGTTGGATACCTTTCACAAGGGTATGAAGTGAAAGAATTTGGAGAATGGGATATAGTTGGTGTATGATTCAGTTTGCACACACACACATACACACACACACACACACACACACACGCAACAAGCCAAAAATAGGCACAACCAAAATGTTTGTTGTTAGAGATGCAGCTTCAATAGATAAAATATGAAATTGAAGAAAAGAACCTTTTTTAAAAATTGAAACAAAAATATTCATGTTACAGCCTTAGGACAATAATTCCCAACACGAGGTTACCGGACCGCCTGCTGCAAAGTAACACCGGGCAGTTGTCACAAATGCTGACCCGGGAACTGGCCAAGACTCTAAACCACGAATTCATGGGCTGGCCAGGGAGTGCCCATCTCAATCAGTTCCCTACATATTTATTAAACCCATCAAAATTATATGTTCTAAGCATCCTCTTTGATTTGTACTTTTGAAAAATCATAAAACTTTGACTGTAATTGTTCTTACCGTGATAATATTTTTTAACATAGGAGAAAGTTGAAAAGAAAGAATTCTAAGCCTGCTGAAGAGTTTTCAGTGTGAAGAATACAGAGTGGAGGTGAAGGACAGTTTCCTACAGGAGGACGGGTGTGAGGGAGACAAAGTGTTTCCTGAGTCCCTGCAGGAAGTGGGAGTAGTGAGGGCAGGCTGGAGGCGGAGCCCGGCCAGGGAGGCTCATCCCACAACGCCAAGGAAAGGAAGGGCAGACAGGTGGGAGGCTCTGCAGATTGCAGGGAGAATTCATCATTATGAATGTCATAAAATTTATCTTATGACAGATAAATAGATTTTTTTAAATTGTTCATGCCAACTATGAGTGCTAAAGAATGACATGTTTTCTTCAGTTTGGCACTTACCAATATTTGTGACTAAAGTCAGTAAGTCACATGCTTAGACAAGATATGAAAAAGACTCAGAATTCCTTAATTAGTGAGCAGATTTTCTTTTCCTTGAGACAAAGCTCTGGGAAGGAAAACTCTCATTCCCGATGGCCCTAAACCAGCCTATTTGTTCTTCTCTGTCTGCAGCCTCTTCCCCTCCATATCTTGGGGACTGCCCAGGTCATCCTGGACTTGGCCAGGCGCCATCCCACCAACTCTCCATCTGACCTGCTGGTCTGCATGCCCTGAGGGTTTGGGAACACCCCTCTGTTCTGCCCTGCCCTCTTTCTTATCTCTCTCCTGGATTTTGTCAACCTACATAACAGAGAAAGGATCTCCAAATGAGAATAACTTTTATTCTGGAATGGGCATTGCAGTAGGAACACAAGTGCCATGGCAACCTGCACGTACTCGGAGGGGTCAGCGACAACAAACGTTTTTGAAGGAAAATGAGGACCACACGATTGTTTTGAGACGATTTATTATTCTTGGCTACAAGAATCAATAAAAGGTGGCCCCAGTCCAGGCTGCACCAGCAGTTGCTGGGCAGATGACCTGCAGAAGTATTTTTTGGGTAAGGTTGTGGTGGCCTTTGTGCACAGTTGTGGTTTCCTGCTGTCTTTTCTGGTGGTTCTTGTTGCCAGGCATTCATCTGTGAGACCCCTCCCTCCATGGCCAGCCCTGGCTCTGTTTTTCAGGGTTTTGACATAAGTGTCTCCAGTCTGATTCTGACAAATGTCACAGCTGGACACATTCTCCTCGCAGTGACCTCACAGTCCTCCTATTAAAACAAACTGCCTAGAATTGATCAGATAATTTAATTCACACAAGCTCTATGTGGATGACTAACATGAACAGAGAAATATTGCTCAGAGAAATATTGTATTTTCTTAACAATCAAAACTGCAAACCAAAAAATTAAAATAGATTCATGGTCTTCACTTTGGAATCCAAAGAGGTAAAGACAGCCCTGACATCACCTCAGCAGAGAGAAAACAAAATTCTGTTTTCAGGTCTAGGGAATGCAGGCACAAGCAGTGAATATCAAGATCTTCTCAGATCGAACCTACTTCTGAAAGCCTGGACCCTCAGGGGCAACACTCTGAGCTTAAAAATAAACAGAAACAAAAATGCCTCTAACTCCAAACTATGGCGAGGAAAACTACCTTATTCAAATCTTCATATCGAGGTTCTGCAAAGTAATTTCCTCCAGGGTTTCTAGCCCCAGTGTGGAATCCAGGTGCACTGACAGAGGCAAATCACACGGGAAGTTTAATGGAGAATTTATCCTAAAGTGACTCTGAACTTATTTCACCTGAATATACAGGACAGTGGCAAAAATAAGTCTACTCTTAAGCAAACCTGACTTAAATCTGAGCTCAAAGAAATTCCACAGATAAAGTTTCAGGAAAAATGAACTAGCCATCCAAAATCGAGAGATGCATTAGGAACAAGGTTTGGTGCAGCAGGTTGGCAGGATCAGAGCCACAGGAGCTCCAGTCACAGAAGTCATCTGAGACTGTGACAAGCCTGTGACTGACGGAAGGATTTAAAATAATGAAAGAACAGACTGCAGATGGACCAAGAGCAACTGTCTAAAAACATGCAAACAAAGTTGGAAATGAACCAAATTCAAAGTCTAGGCAAGAAAAACATAACATTTAAAATTCAAACCCTGATGTATGTATTAAAAATCAGATTAGACATGGTTGAGTAAAAAAATAGTGAACCCCCAAAATGGATCCAGTGAAAATTCAGGGAAAGAAGGGTATAAAAGAGAGATTAGGATCCCACCACTGATTGCATGCGAAGGTCAAATGTTTTTGTATAGATATGAAATATTTTAATTAATCTTATTTCTAGGCACAATATCTTTTAATTTCTGTTCATTTGTTTTATGTATTTGCCATTGTAAATTGGTCTCACTGTATTTTCTATCTGGTTGCAGTTGGCATATTTAAAACATTTTGTTTTACATATAGAATATACAGCTGACCCTTGAGTAACACATTTGACCTGTGCGGATCCACTGATACACCAAACTTTTTCAGTAGAAATTGCCCTGAGGGAGCCTCCCTCTTCTGTGTCCCTGTCCACCTCCTCTGCCTCCTCCACCTCTGCCACCAGAGACAGCAAGACCAAAGCTCTCTCCTCTTCTGCCTGCTCAGCCAGCTCAACATGAAGACAAGAATGAAGACCTGTATGACAGTCAACTTACGCTTCGTGAATGATAAATACACTTTCCCTTCCTTATGGTGTCTTAATAGCATTTTCTTTTCTCTATCTTGCTTTATTGTAAGAATACAGCCTATGAGATACAACGTATATAGTATGTATTTATCAGTTTTTTGTGTTACTAGTAAGGCTTCCAGTCCGCAGTAGGCTTAGTAGTTAAGTTTTGGGAGAATCAAAAGTTACATGCTGATTTTTCACTGCTCAGGGATCAGTGCCCTTAAATTCCGGATCGTTTAAGGGTCAACTGCATATATACATATTTACCAGCCAGCCAATTGATTCTATTCTTTCTCAATTGATTCTTCTAAGTTTTCTTATAGAAAGCCATATCATATTCAAAAATAATAATTTTGCCTCCTCCTTAATTGGACCTTATTTCTTTCTGTGGTCTAATTGCACAGAAAAACCCTCCAGAACAATGTCAGATACAGTTGGCAGAACGGTCATCCATGCGGTGTCAGTTTTCAATAGGAGTTCTTTTATCCCCCAAGCCATCCTCCTCTGCTCCCTCCGCCAGCCCCCAGGAGAGACCTGAGAACAGACTGAAGCCTGCGGTTCCTGGTCTGTCATCTTCAAACAGACTTTCAGCTTTCCAGTGTGTAAGACTGAGTGGACATACAATGTTCTCAAAGCTTCTCACTCCCAATGGTTTCCGACTTTGACTATCATCTGTAACTGTTGCCTGGCAAATTTGAATAATATTCTCTAAATTTTTATTCATGAATTTTAGATTTATGTATAAAAATTCTACCTGACAAATGGCAAAATTGGCACGCCAACACATTTCATCACGTTTTGCTTCCTTCTTTATACCAGCATCCATTTGTCTGTTTTTTATGTCTCTGCTTTGTAGCAAGTGTGTTTAGTTTTCAGCCGCAATGACCACAGGTGCTCGGCTGCCATCTGTGTGTGAGTGAATCAGCCTCAGACCCCTCCGTGGCTTCTCAATCTCTCGCCATCCTAGCTCTCCTGATTTGTTGGTTACTTTAACTTTGTTAAATGATGAGTTTTCAGAGGCTTTCTTGGTTGCTACATTTCGTTCTTGAGAATTGAGACTGTCTTCCCTGCTTTTATTTTTTAAATGACAAATCGGTCAGGTGTAAGCCTACTGACTCACATTTCTTTTTCTGAAGGCCTGAACAGCTCAACTGTTACTCATCCTTTACAGACAAGTTTGGTACAAGCACGATTGTCTGTCTAGTACGGGAATGGCTGGGATGCTGGCGTTTTGTTCTGCCTGGTTCCCAGAAGGATCCTTTATCTTCAAGTCTAAGTTCATTCCTTTTTCTGGTACAATTATCTTGCTATACTCTTCCAGAATATCGATTAAGTGTATACTGGACCCCCTTTCTCCATATCTATCATATTCTAATTAAATTGATTCTTCATCGTTTCCCTTTTTGACTGTTTGGTTTTCTCAGATCTCGCCTCCCTATCTCTGATTGCAGAAATTTTCCTTAAGAACCAGTTTTGAAGAACCACACCAAGAAATCATAGTGTGATCTTTCTTCTAATGTAAATTTGTATGTGTCTTGAGTTACTAAATTACTTTCCTTTGATTTTATTTTGTTATTTCTAGTAATTGTTTCCTGTGTTAGATGCATGCAGCACAGGCTCTGCTGTTTTCTCAGGAGGATGGCAGGTGTGGAGGTTTGAGGCTGGCTTGGAAGCAGTTCAGATGAGTCAGCTGAGAGCTCCAGCTGCAGTGAGTCCATGTTTTCTACATGTGGCTGTATCAGCCGCAGGAAAGTCTCATGTTATGTATGCTTTCTGCTTATGGTGTTGCTTTATTTTATTTTTCTGCACCAATACTGTTAAGCTCCAATTTTTCCCAGATCGTTCTCTGCCCCACCCCTCCTCTGGACTGCTCCACAGGGATGCAGGGGCAGTAAAGTTTCCCCTCTGGGTCCCACTCATCTGAAACTCAGGCAACAGAACCACATGGTTAGGGACAGTTTTACAGCAAGAGAAGCCTCTAATTCTCTCTGTTCTGAAGAAAACATCAGCATTGGCCTTTGCACTCTGTGAATGCATTCAATGCTTCTGCTCTTGGCATCTTCCTTGGTTTGGTCTAAACTTCACTGTGTTTGTTGCTGTTCTTTGAGTTGGAATATACATGGTCTCGTCGATGTCTTGTAATTCCATTAAATGGTGGTTTTGCTACATTAGTTCCTGTAGCATAAAGGGACAATGGAGAGAGGATGGTAGCAGAGAGCTCGGCCCCTGCAGCATTCTCAGCTGAATCTATGCCCCCACCTCCAGCAGGCTGTTTGGCTTCTGGACTGGATAGGCGATGTGTCTTCGGCAGGATTTTAAACAAGCATTGATATGGTTTGACTGTGTCCTCGCCAAAATCTCATCTTGAATTGTAGCTCTCATAATCCTCGTATGTTGTGGGAGGGACTCAGTGGGAAGTAGTTCAGTCATGGGGGTGGCTACCTCCATGCTGTTTCCATGATAGTGAGTGAGTTCTCACCAGATCTGATGGTTTTATAAGCGGCTTTCCCCCCTTAGCTCTGCACTTCTCTCTCCTGCCACCATGTGAAGAAGGACATGTTTGCTTCCCCTTCCGCCAAGATTGTAAGTTTCCTGAGGACTTCCAGCCCTGTGGAACTATAAGCCAATTAAAGCTCTTTCCTTTACATATTTCTCAGTCTTGGGTAAGTCTTTATTAGCTGCATGAGAATGGATTAATACAAGCACTTATAAAGGATATTAAATATTAGTATAAAATGTTCTTTCCTGAGTCTTTTAACAATGCTGCTCACACTCCCTATTTAGGACAGCATATTCAGCAGCTGTGCTGAGCCTGCATCTCCCAGGTAGGATGCTGGCCTCTCTGTCCACCCTTCTGATGACTTCTGGGTGGGATGCTGGCCTTTCTGTCCACCCTCTTGGTGACACCTTTCTCCTCCACACTCCCTCCCTCCTAACGCATTCAATTTCATGTTCCCCAGCTCTAGGGAAATCCATGCCCACAGTGATGAGGTAGGACTAAGGGATCTTTCTGTTCAGTGAGGTAACACAAGGCCCAGGCTCAAGGTTTCTGCAATTACTGTGCTCTGTTTACAAGCACACCCCTTTCTAGGGTGCAATTATTTAGCAAATTCCACAGCCTGAAAAGAATGGTTATTCTCATTGAAGCAAGTTTTTACAAGGCTTACAACAGAATTGCTCCAGGATGCATGCAAGATATGCTTGTTTGTCACTTGAATTTCTTTTGCCAACATTTCGGGCTCTACCTAGAAATATGAGCAATTCAGTGCTTTAGAAATCCTATGGATAAACTTAGATTCACAGGGTATATTACACAGATTAAACTTTGTTTTAAACTTGTAATTGTACAGTGTTTTCTAATCTCAGAAATTAAAAGATCAAATTAATGGTTTTTAAGTGAGTTATAGACAGAGGGCATCCCCAGAACTGGCTTAGAAGGGCTGCCATGTCACAGCTCATTCAGGAAAAGGCAACTATGGAGAATGAGAGTAAGGAAGAGTGGCAGAAATCCTGAGCTTGTAACTCACTCTCTGGAAACTCTCTCCAAGGTAAATTCCGTTAAACACGTTATTTAAAGGCAGTATTTCACAGCCCACCACTGCTCTATGGTTTTGCTTCTTTTTTTCAGTCCTAACCCTGGATCCCTCTTATCTGCCGCAGATGTGACTGCAAGAAACCTGCATCCACTGACAACGGCTCTCCTGAGTGAGTGGAGGTCCCAGCGGGGAAGCACCGCACATGGGATGGACAGCTCTACTTCCTCCTGGGTTTCAGGTTTCCTCTGCATGTGGAGCAGCCCGTGGCTGACCCAATGTCACCCAAACCACAAAGGTCACACAAGCGGGCTCTGCAGGGCGACAGGTTCCCTCTCACAGCAGCCGCGCACATGAGTCTTTCATGAGAAACTCTTACAGGAAATGCTGGCCCACCCCTGACTGAACCATGAAATCACAAAGTTACGGATGAAACAGAAGAATCAACACACGGCGAGGCAGAGTTCGGAGACGCCGCAGTCTAGAAAACGGGGCAGAGCGGGGAGGGGGAGGAGGGAGGGATAGCATTAGGAGATATACGTAATGTAAATGACGGGTTAATGGGTGCAGCACACCAGCATGGCACATGTAAACATATGTAACAAACCTGCACGTCGTGCACATGTACCCTAGAACTTGAAGTATAATAATAATTGAAAAAAAAAATTAAACTTGCTTACCAAACCAATCTTATAAGGAATTCAGAAAACAAAAGGATTCTGCAATTTTCAGGAAGCACTCTCCTTTAAAACTGATTTTAGGCCGGGCGCAGTGGCTCAAGCCTGTAATCCCAGCACTTTGGTGGGGCCGAGACGGGCGGGATCATGAGGTCAGGATGGATCGAACCATCCTGGCTTAACATCGTGAAACCCTGTCTCTAACTAAAAAAAATTACAAAAAATAGCCCCGGGGCGAGGTGGCAGGCGTCCTTGTAGTCCCAGGCTACTTGGGAGGCTGAGCGCAGGGAGAATGGCTTTAAACTTGGGAGTCGGAGGTTGCAGTGAAGCTGGTGATCCAGCCCACTTGCACTTCCACCTGTGGCGATTCAGTGGTAGTGAGACTCCGTCTCCAAAAAAAAAAAAAACATAAAAAATTAAAAAAAAATAATATCTGATTTTTAAATCACCAAGCTACACAACTTTGAAAACTTAATAAGTGAAATAATAATTTTCACAAACACGCTAAAAAAAAAAAAAAGAAAAAAAAGAAAACAGGGAAGAGCCAAGGGAAAGCCGGGCAGCTGCCAGCAGCTTCTGAGGATGGCAGAAAGCTCTGCGTGCAAGGCCTCTGCACACCCTGCGGGGTGGCCTGGGCACCCTTAGACACCAGATCCTTTGCAAGTCAAAGAAAACGTTCAATCCTGAATGAAATTTGTGGTTTTGATGGCACTTATTGATCATGTTGTACTTTTTGCAATTTGGGACTTGGTATCTCTGGGGATGTCCATTATACTTTAATCCAATGCTATACACAGCTTTGTGTAGACTCTTCTCATTACAAAGACGGTTCTGCTGGACTAGAAAGCTGCACTGTCTTGGGTACTCCCCACCTGCTCAGCATTGCTCTGGGTGTTGAGGACGTAGCGTGACTACACAGGCCCTGGCCTGGCCTCCCGCAGGCAACACAACATGGGTTTGGTTAGGGGGACATCAGGGTTTTCTGTTGGTTAGATTTCTGTACAGGAAAAAAACTATTTTTAGCTAAACATCTACTCTACTCCAATAATTTAATTTAAAAATAATTATCCACTTAAATCATTACTGAGTGTGATATTGCTTCTAAACTTATTTGGTCAGATTATACTGATTAAACGAGATTTTTCACATTTGTGTGCGCAGTTATGGCTCCTTGTTATGTTTTATGAGAATCCTGTTTGCTAAGCCTCTCAAGAATAATTGGACCAGGCACGGTGACTCACACCTGTAGTCCCAGCACTTTGGGAGGCCAAGGTGAGAGGATAGCTTGAGGCCAGGAGTTCAAGGCCAGTCTGAACAATGTAAGGAGACCCTGCCTCTATGAACTGCACTGGGCGTGGTGGCATGTGTCTATGGTCCCAGCTACTTGGAAGACAGAGGCAGGGGGATCATTTGAGCCTGCAAGGCTGAGGCTGCAGTGAGCTGTGATAGGTTCATTGTACTCCAGGCTGGGCAACAGAGCAAGACCCTATCTCAAAAAGAAAAGAATAGAATGAAAAAGAAAAGAAGAGAAGAGAAGAGGGGACGGGAGTTTTTATCCTGTTTTAAAAGTCCCTTAACTCCTAGGTAGGATTAATTAGAATGGTATTAAAAAAATTCTGGTCGCAGGGATATCTTTCTCTTCGTTCTACCTTAAGTATAAATTAGGGCAAGTTCTAAGCATTTTCTTAAATTTTTTAAAAACCTCCTTAATTTCCTTATTTGTCCAGCAGGATGATTGAACAGAGATCAAAGTATTTCATGTGAAATTAAGGCATACACCAAATACTTAGAAGCATGTGGACATTCCCCGGCCTCCATGAGTATTTGCATAATTTTCTCCTCCCGTGACCTACAGGTACTTTGAGTCCTGCGACCCCCATCGCTGAGGAGAGCGGCTGGCTCATAAGAGGTCCTTAGTAACGAAGGAGTGGACGACTCCTGTTCATTAGATCTGCACTGAACGTGCAAGTTATGACACGTTTACCCAATTATCTTACCCCTGGAATTAGGTTAGGCAGTAATATCATAGCCTCATCTACATACAAAAACCTAAAAGTGATTCTGTATTAACACATGTCTTTTCTAGGGCCACAGGTTGTCAGCAACACCAGGGCTGGCACTGGTCCCTTGCATGTGCATGAAGGGCGACCCCTTGACATTTCACTTCTTGGCACAGGCAACCTGCACCGAAGGCCCACGGCATTTAGTCTCCTTAAGAATGTGCGAGCTCTTACCACCTCCTCAACCCACAAATTCAGCTGAGTGACTTTACCAAGTTGACCTTAAACTCACTGAGGTATGAAGAGATGTAAGGAATGAACAGGCTGTAAAAGATTTACTAAGCCCCACAACTGAACACATCCTGCACCCAACAAGCAAGTAAACTGGGTGGCGAGGCAGCTAAGGACACATGGCTTTTTAGTCAGTGTGCCTCAGAGGACAGCAGAATCAAGTCAATTCTGCGGCAGCTGAGGGCGGCGCCCATGTGTTTGCAGGCGGCCACAGGCAGTGCTGTGCCCTCCCAGGCTGTCCTGTTTTCCCAGGCCTTTGGGTCAAGAAGCTCTAACAGGGACCAACCTTCCCTTGCAGACTCACAGCTCCGTGTTACAGTTTAGCTCTTAATGTATAGGAGACACTGCGACACCGGCTGTCCTCGCCTCCATTCGCTGCTGTCCTAGATGGGATATTAAGAAAACACACACTGACCAAGGCTGCGTTTGCGGCCTCTGTGTGAACACAGCCGTGGAAGAGAGCAGTGGGTGGCAGGGGCCCAAAGCGCGGCCTGGAGACACTGCGTCCGAGCCCCACGCTCCCCGCCTGTGTGACCTGAAGGCACTCTGTCTACCTGTGAGTCAGAGATGCCATCACTACAAGCCATCGCCTGACAGAGCTTCAAGGAGAAAATATTACAAACTATGTTTAAAAGTCGTTCTTAACCGCACCATTTCAGGTGTTTTGTTTTGTCTTTATGTGAGTTTTACAATGAAAATAATATTGGAAACCACTCCAAAGCAAAGTCCTTTAAATGCGTTTAAAAATAATACGGCATGCAGTCCAATAATATTTGGTAACTACTGATCTATTTGATGGGAATTAGTAATAAATATCTACCCTAACTTAGCTTGCAAAGTGTTAGGGTCAAATAAAAACAGTATTAACCCGTAAGCTTGCTACCAGAGGTGAGATACATAGTTGAAGGCAGTTCTGTAACAAGCACAGGTTGATACTCCGGCAGGGGACCCCAGCCCCCTGGCCGGGATGGTCCTGGTCCCTGGACTGTGAGGAACTGGGCCGCACAGCAGGAGGTGAGCGACAGGCAGGGAGCAAAGCTCCATCTGTATTTGCAGCCCTCCCCGCTGCCCGCATCACCTCCTGAGCCGCGCCTCCCGTCAGCTCAGCAGCCAGATTGGATTCTCACAGGAGCATGAACCCTGCTGTGAACTGCATGTGCGGGGAATCTCGGCCACGCGCTCTGTATGAGAATCTAAAGCCTCATGATCTGTCCCTGCCTCCCATCACCCTCAGATGGGACCATCTAGCTGCAGAAAAACCAGCTCAGGCTCCCACTGATTCCACAGTCTGGTGAATTGTAGAATTATTTCATTATATGTTACCATGTAATAATAACAGAAATAAAGTGCACAATAAATGTAATATGCTTGAATCATCCCGAAACCACCCCCCACCACCCCCGTCCCGTCCTCGGAAACACTGTCTTCCAAGAATCCCATCCCTGGTGCCAGCAAGGCTGAGGCCGTGGGTCCATGGCACTGGATTATAATAATTATTATTATTATTTTATTATTATACTTTATGTTATAGGGTACATGTGTACAATGTGCAGGTTTGTTACATATGTATACATGTGCCATGTTGGTGTGCTGCACCCATCAACTCATCAGCACCCATCAACTCGTCATTTACATCAGGTATAACTCCCACTGCCGTCCCTCCTCCCTCCCCCCCTCCCCATAATAAGCCCCTGGTGTGTGATGTTCCCCTTCCCGAATCCAAGTGATCTCATGTTTCAATTCCCACCTATGAGTGGAACATGGCGGTGTTTGGTTTTCCTGTTCTTTGTGATAGTTTCTGAGAATGATGGTTTCCAGCTGCATCCATGTACCTAGCAAAGAAGCAGCAACTCATGCCTTTTTTATGGCTGCATAGTATTCCATGGTGTATATGTGCCACGATTTCTTAATCCAGTCTGTCACAGATGGACATTTGGGTTGATTCCAAGTCTTTGCTAGCTGTGAATAGTGCCACAATAACATACGATGTGCATGTGTCCTTTATAGGGGCAGCATGATTTATAATCCTTTGGCATATGCCCCAGTATGGGAATGGCTGGGTCATATGGTATTTCTAGTTTCTAGATCCTTGAGGAATTGCCACACTGTCTTCCACAATGGTTGAACTAGTTTAACAATCCACCAACAGTGTAAAAAGTGTTCCTATTTCTCCACATCCTCTCCAGCACCTGTTGTTTCCTGACTTTTTAATGATCGCACGGCACTGGATTATTTTCCATCTAAAGCAAGGCCATTCTCGCCGCAGTGGCCTTAAAGCAAACATGAAGGCTTGTGCCTGCGTCCCTCCGGTCATCCCCTCTCCCGGGCGTTTCCACTGGGGGCTGCCGGTGTGTCTGGGGTGCCAGCGGCCTCCTCCTCTGGTCAGATGCGCAGTTCCTTCTCTCCTCCTGGGCCCTCTGTTTCCAGGAAACTTTATTTCTTCTGCCAGTTACATTCAGTCTTCCTACTCCCAATTGTAAGTCCACCATTCCTGCCCCAAGTCTCCTGGTGGGAGCTCTGTGGCCACGAGGTCACACTGTGCACTCTCCTGTGTGGCTCCTCCCATGTTGCTCCTCCCTGAGTCCAGGCGTCTGTTCTCAGAGATGGTGGCCAAGGATATTTCACAGACCTTCCCATTCTGCAGGCCTGACCTCCCCTCCCCTACATAATTTTATGTTTAGATATCCAGGTATGTAAAATCATTCCCTGTACAACGTATGTGCAAATGCAGTGTAAAACTCATTTTATTTTAGTACAAAAATTATGTGTGAATATAGATAGATAGAAAGAGATATAAAAACATGCACCAAAATTGTAAAAAAGCAGTTACCTTTGGGTTATGAGAATTTTTTCCTTCTTCGGTATGATTTTCTAATTTTTAAAATAAAAATTTAAATAAATATGCTAATTGATAATCAATAACCATAATAACATATATTATCAAAAAGGTAAAAAACAAAATGCTGCATGGGGTACTATTTTGGGTGGATATTAAAAAGCAAAAACCATTATGAAGGGTGACGGTTCAGGAGTCACTAGCAAGAAAATTGGTACAAATTCTCACTTTTCAGACTAATTTCGGAGATCAGTTTAATTAATGAAAAGACTAGATAAAACACGAAAGGTAAAGAATATGAACTAGAATCGGGTTTCATGGCCACCTAGCACAGTGGCCTTTGCGCACGAGGCCAAGAGCATTTGCCTGACCTGGGAGATGGATCACGGAGTCCCCAGCCAGTGCTGAGTGGTGGTCCAGGTGTCCCAGCTCCACGTCTGGGGCCCGTGCGGTTACACCTGGGTGCTCTGGGCAGCCTGAACACCAGTCTCAGCCCAGACCGCACCCACAGCCATCACAGACTCCAGAATAGCAGGAAGTTGCAGACCCCAGGACAGTCCTGTCACTGGGTGGGATGAGGAAGTTGCAGCCCCCGGACAGTCCTGTCACTGGGTAGGGTGTTTGCTGAGAAGCGTGCTCAGGCTGTATCTGTGCAAACAGGAGAGCTCCAGGCACGCAGCGTCTATGAAGTCTGCAATTTTCTGGAACCACATGAACCACATGTATTTTAAAAGAAAGCCCCACCTTTGAAATTGTTGAAAACATACGGTACTTAAAGTTAAGTGCTTCCGTGGTAGAAAGAAATGTGACAAATATTTTCACAATAAAAGCAGCTGAAAGTGTTTTATAAGTTTCTAACCTATAGTTAAACAAATTGTTAAGGTAGTAATGGTCTGATTTCTAGTAATATATTATCACTCTTTAAGATATGAATGCCAAGAACAAAATAAAGGTATGCTACCAGTACAAATAAAAATAGTTCCATGTAGAAAGGAAATTCTAAAGAGGGTAGTTTTTCTTTTTTTTTTTTTTTTGGGGGGGACGGAGTCTTGCTCTGTCACCCAAGCTGGAGTGCGCTGGCCAGATCTCAGCTCACTGCAAGCTCCGCCTCCCAGGTTCATGCCATTCTCCTGCCTCAGCCTCCCGAGTAGCTGGGACTACAGGCGCCGCCACCTCGCCTGGCTAGTTTTTTGTATTTTTTAGCAGAGACGGGGTTTCACCGTGTTAGCCAGGATGGTCTCGATCTCCTGACCTTGTGATCCGCCTGCCTCGGCCTCCCAAAGTGCTGGGATTACAGGCTTGAGCCACCGCGCCCGGCCTAAGAGGGTAGTTTTTCTTAACCATGACTGTTTCACAGTTGGACACCCTTGATTCCGTGGTGTCAACGGTGACTGCCTTGGAGGGGACCCGGTTGAAGTGGCGCCTCAGAGGCAAAGCCACCTGCTCTATGTCACCCTCCAGTACCAGATTCAACAGCATTCTTCCCCACTCTTCTAGTGGGGAGCAGGCAGAGAATAGAGACCTGAAATGTCTGTCTTCATTAGCAGTGAAGACCCGCCCTCCAATCATGACTGGGAAGTTACCTAGGAGCGCAGTCAGTTTAGCTGGGGCCTTGGACCACCAATGGGAACGCTAGCTCTGCTTAAAGTGTGCTGTTCCCCCTAGAGCTGATTACACACACCTCAGCCATCCACACATTCACGCATTGAACAAATACTTACCAAATGCCAAATATATGCCAAGCATTGCTGACATGCAAGTAAAGAAAGCAAACTTTGTCCCTCCACAAATGGAGGCTGACAACCCGTACACGAGTAAGGCAGTGACAGTGCAGCCTCCATGGGCTGCGGGGTGTCAGGTGTCATCAGCTGGAAGCCGCCTGGTCTTCCCTCTCCCACAGACGGCTGCCAGCGACAAATGGAAACACTGAAAATGTGGAGATTCACTCATGACGAAGTGTTCGAGAGTCATTTTAAGGCCATTCTTTCAGATCTATAGAAACTACACATCTGATCAAAACAAAAATGTTGGCAGTACCAGGAGAACTGTCCATAGCCATGTTTCCTCACCAAGGACAGGCTCAGATCCAAAGCCAGAGCAGTCTGGCCCTCAGGGTCTTGAAATTGGCTCTTGCATGAGCTAGAGGGGCCTCTGCTGATGACGGTCTCCCCTCCCATGATAAGAATCACGACTCGTTATAACAAGTCTCGCTATTGAAGCATAGAGGGCTAGTGTTGCTTTTACCTTCAGCAAAGGAAACGGATGCCATTTGGTCTACAGGCTATGAACTGAGACACCCAGCTGTAGGCCGTGAAATGATTGAGCATAACCACCGCTGATTCCTGTGTTGCTAGTACTGGGTGTGATCATTACATACAGAAATATCACAGTAAATGTTTTATATAAATAAATTAACATGTGAATCCCAAATCACATGTCCAGTTACACCAGATCAAAATTCAGTGTGTTAAAATGTATTCCAAAATGGGATATTTGGCCATGAAAATATGTTTCTTTGAAAAATAATTGCAAGCTTTGGCTTTCAACACTGACCCATTATATAAGTGGAGAAAAATGAGAGTATTTAGGTTGCATCAACACTGAAGCAACTGACATGGTCCACGTAATCGCACCCGGGAAATACAGTGGAAATTGGTCATGTAATGCTATGCTAACAATCCATGTCCTAGAGCTGCATTCTGGGGCTAGCACTTCATTTGAAAAGCTAGATAAACGGGTAAAATGTTCCTTTATCAACCTAAAATCATATTACCCTAGTACCTTTCCGCTCCCACTCTGAGACACAGCAAATATCTTCTCCACATTAATAAATACCAAGTGCAAATGTGGTCTTCGTTCAATGTTCAACAGAGATAAGAACACATTAAAGCCACCCCACGGGT
This sequence comes from Rhinopithecus bieti, assembly GCF_001698545.2. Classification (NCBI taxonomy): domain Eukaryota; kingdom Metazoa; phylum Chordata; class Mammalia; order Primates; family Cercopithecidae; genus Rhinopithecus; species Rhinopithecus bieti. The sequence continues at coordinate 366,992 of NW_016821253.1, read as the reverse complement.
AGTAATTAAAAGAATGAGAATCTGGGTTCATCAGAGGTGACAGTGAGTTAATTACCCAGTGCTCTGTGGCATAACTCAAGTTGAATATCAGGGAGGGGCAATCCCTGGATCTGGGCTCTTAATACCCATTGGTATTGGTGAAGGATGTTAACGTGTGATCTGCTGGGCAGGGAGGGAGCTGGAAGTTGAGAACCACAGCGAGACCCACAGCAGAATGTTATCACTCTTTGGTAGATGAGATAGGAGACGAGGCTCTGAAAAACCAAATTACAGACCACAGGGTCACGACTAGAAACAGCAAGCATTGTTTCTCTTTCAGTAAAAGGGTTTTTCAATCAAAATTGCGGTGTAATTTGGCACTGGATCTCTGATAAATGAAAATCGTCTGACACGAAAGCTTCTTAGACGTTTTTACCCAGCGTTTCACGAGCAGCCTCCTCCTGGGGCCGGTCGTCATCTCCGTGCCTGTGAAGCAGATGGCATGCCCTCTCTTTCAACTTGCTGGCCATTTTCCATTTGCAAGTGACAGGCAGGACCTAGGCAACTTTTACGCATAGTGGATATTTGACAATGGACTTGTAAAGGCCCACGTGACGCTCTTGCTCCCGGGATGCAGAGTGAACCCTGAGTTTACACGGACATTTGTCATTGTTCTCAGAGGATACTTAGGACACCCAACGCCTGCCTCAAGGTCCAGGTCCACAGTCAGGGCAAGCTCAGATGAGTGGCCCAGTCATCCCACTGCTCCTAACAGCACTGCCCTCCCCTGCCGGTTAAGGCAGAGCCCGGGTGTGGCTGTGTCTGCACTGGGGTGGGTGAGGTGCCAGATTTTGTGTCTCCTGCAAATGGACAGGCTGTGAGACCTGGTGCAGTGGCCTCGGGACACCAGTGGCATCTCCCAAGGCTGGCAAGCTGGCCCTGAGTCCACTCCTACTTGGTTGCAGGAATGAAGGAAGGGTCCTCCGAGACAGAGGAGTCAGCCCAGAACCGGAAATCTTCCTAGAGAGCCACAGCATCACGGAGGGAACCACGTGACCACTTGAGGACAGCCATCGAGGAGAAGAACTTCAGGGAAGAAAGAAAGACGGGAAACAGCGTGAAATTGGAGGTGAAAGACAACAAGTCCGTCCCAGGCCGGTCGTCCGCCTTCGCCACAGTGACATGGCCGGGCCATGCTCAGCTCAGCCACCAGCTCTGCCTGCGGAAGGCTGAGCGGTCAGCTCACAAACAAACAGCACGTTATCAGTTACTTGTAATTAATGGTGAACTTTTAACCTCAACAAGCAGTAAAAGGCAGTTAACTGCTGTGCATGTGGTTCCTGGCCACGGCCTTGCCAGCGCTCCTCCGTGTCTGAGGGGGCAGGTGGCAGCCCTGAAGGATGTTCACAGGGTCTCAGACATGCCGCTCCTAGGAGGTCACAAGGGACCAGGGGAGGGGCTCTGACCTGTGCAGAGCAATGGCTGCTGGTTCCTCTTCAACAGTCACATTTATTTTTCACCAGTTTTGCATTTTCTAAGTACAGATTTATTTTTTAACAGATTTCAGCAAATGACCCAGGATTGTTACGCGGATTTAAAAAAACTGTTACTTTTAAAATTTTTGTTTTGTTATAATTCCAGTATAATGTTTTCAACTTTGGCTGTAGAAACAGATGAAAATGAAAAAGCTTCAAACGGCGAGACTGTAATGCATTACATTTGAATTCAAATCAGTGTTTCATGAATCGAACCTTTGATGACTGCAGGGATGATACTTTTTAACCATGTGGTCAGAATGACAGAAATTTGCATTTCCTCCCTGGTTCCACGTCCTTGTCTCCTCTCTCTCAGGGAGCAGCTGTGCTGTGGGGCAGCCACGGAGATTCCTGAGCCACAGAGATTCCTGATACATGAGGAGCAGCGAGGGCCGCTGGGGAGCTCTGTTCAGATAACTCCTGGGGAGCCTGCTCTGGGTTTGTGGACATTTACAGAGCCCTTGTGATGTGGGTTATGTCTAAGCCCTCAGCTGTAAGAAAAATCACATCACTCTGAAGTAAGCCCAACAATCGCAGTGTGTTCTGCATTATTCAAAAAGCCCTGGTTCTGTCACAGACGCAGTTTTATACTAGCGATGTGGGATGTGTGGGTGGTGATCAACCCTGTCGTTAGGAAGCCGTCCATTCGGTAAAGACTGAATCGTGTAGAGGCTGATGCAGTCTTATCAGTATAAAATGCAGTTGTTTGAAACTCTCATTCTGTCTTCCAAGAAGATACTGTCTTCATATGTAGCACACTGGGGAAAAAAGGCATAAACCTTTTATTAACTCAGTTTAACAATGAAATAGATTGTTACTGGTTTTACAATATAATGAAGAATTCGTAATTGGTGCAATTAGCCTGTTGTGCTGCTGCGAGAAGATTCATGGTGACAAGACGAGTTTTTAATTAGATGCAACATGGAGCAGGCCCAGCCCTCCCTTCCCGGCTTTGCCTTCCCGCAGTTCTGCGTGTGGCAGTGGCCAGCCAAGCACAGGTGTGATCCCAGGACGCAGCCGCGTGGTCCCCTGAGAAGCACAGAACCCAGAGCCAGGCCTCAGAATCCAACCCCTGATTCCTGCGCGTTTACATCCAAAGAATGTTTTTTCTTCCCCTGGATAATCATGAATTTTGTCCAAGGCAAAATTAGATTTAAAAATTTATAGCCACCAATAAACCAAACTTCATACTTTGAAAATAGCAAAGGCCGGGCGCGGTGGCTCAAGCCTGTAATCCCAGCACTTTGGGAGGCCGAGGCGGGCGGATCACGAGGTCAGGAGATCGAGACCATCCTGGCTAACACCGTGAAACCCCGTCTCTACTAAAAAATACAAAAAACTAGCCGGGCGAGGTGGCGGGTGCCTGTAGTCCCAGCTACTCGGGAGGCTGAGG
>NW_016821253.1:239084-363824 GCF_001698545.2 Rhinopithecus bieti | reverse complement strand
AAAAAAAAAAAAAAAAAAAAAAAAAAGAAAATAGCAAACATCAACAAAAGAGTGGTGATATTCCGGCGGAGGCAAAGCGAACCTGCCACTCAGAAAAGGTTCCTTGTGTTTCCTTTCTCATCTCAGGATCTCACCTTCTCTGGGCCTCCACCTCACCTGGCACCACCCACCCCCGACACAAATGTGTAGACGATGATGACTACGTGAACTATCCCTCCACAAGGCTCGCCTTGAGTCAGAGGGACCCACCCGAGGGCGGACACCCCACTTCCTGTAAGATGTTCCCAGGGCCGCACGTTGCTCGGACACCAGCCCCGAACCTGGTCTTCCCAGAAACCAACAACACAAACGCTGTGAAAATGCAAACGCTGTGGGAACATGAGAAGCATCGAGTCCGCTTCCTCGGTTAGAGTAACCTCTGCCAAGGGAAAGACCGAGAGCTGGTGACTTTTGAAGAGACTCGAACGGTGACACGGGCGTGGGGTGTGCATCCTGTGGGGCTGTTCTGGAAGCAGAGATGCTGGAGAGATGCAGAGTGAAATGCTGAAAACAGACCCGAGGGGAACGTGGCTCTGGGCAGGTGGCTGGAGCCCAGCGGCCGTGCCTTCCCCTGTGCAGGGCATGTACCACGACCTCTGCTGCATCTGTGAGGATCACCAGTGCTTGACGACATTCCCACAGCCTCAGAGTAGGACAGAGGTGACCTGGACTCACGCACGCAGGAGCCCTGGGCCTACACTGTTCCCATGGAGGTGGGCAGGGCCCGGTGGGAGGCCTGGGCTGTGGGCTCCAGCACCTTACTCCTGCCGTGCCCACCTTCCCGGGGGCGCATCCTCGTATGTAGGACGTGGGGACACTTCCTTGTCACAGTGGAGCACAGGTCTGAAACATGCGTGTGAAGCTGCCCCCACACTCTCTGCCACGTCACTGAGATTCTCATGCTGCCCCGTCACCTCTAGGGCCAGGGTCCAGGGAGAAGAGGGCGCAGGGGCTCCAGCCTGATGCGGGGAACGTAGCTTCTGACAGTGGAAGAGGCAGGGCACACATGGAATGGGAGGCTCCACCCAAGCCCATCTTTACCTCATGCAGAGCAAATCCCAGAGCCGTGTCTGGGTTCAGATTCTGCCTCTGCTGCAAGTGGGCAACCTTGGCCAAGTTGCCAGGGCTGTCTCGGGTTCCTCCTCCGTTTAAAAAGGATCCAATACTTCTTCGGGCCTTCAGGTTACCTAAGCCCCACACTGTTGTAAAGAGAACGTAAATGGAGCTCAGGACAGCTGAGCACTTGGAGGTTCCTGGGGTGGCTGGAAAGGGTGTGGAAACTCAGCACCCGCCCACGAGCCTCGCCCTGGCATCTTTTCCTTTGTATCCTTTGTAGACCGTTTATAACAAAGCAGTGCACATAAACAACAACAGAGAACCCACTGGGCATTTTGCACAGAGGCCGGTGCATAGAGAATGCCAGGCAAATGCTGTTATCAGTCACTTTAAAGTAGCTGGTATTGTGTGCCTAACTCTGAAAAGTAAAACAAACAGGTATCTCTCTTTGTTAAAAAGACGTGAGTTCAAAGATAGCCCAGAAGACTCAGAAAGGGTGAGCAGAGCCCCCCACAATGGGACTTCAGGGAAGTGGGTGCATCCTGTTTCTCCTCGGGCTGCGCAATCCTCAACAGGTGTAGAAAAACTTCTTGGGCTGGGATTTTAAAAATCAGTTTTGCGGGTGATGATTTGTTGCAACTGCAACACCATCCTTTTTACCTTCACAACACTCAGAAACCTTCTGAGTATTTCCTAGAAGAATTCCATGGAACCATCAGCCATCAGAAAGGCTAACGGGAAGCACCCGCCCTCTCCCGGTGACAGGAATGATTTATCACGGCGGTTTCTCATTCTATTACAGAAGCTGAGCTCTATTAAGTTTGGCGTAAGTGTGAACTCTGTTTTTGAAGGGCTATACAATGAAAGAGAAACCGTTTACTGCAAATTAAAATATAATGTACAAAGTTCTCAAATTACCTTTAATTTCACCTCAATCCATTTCTGTATTATGTGTGCATTTTGAGAAAAGTTAGCTGCTTTTTAAATAATAGATGTAAAAGACTGTCTCTTGAAAATAAGTCACTTAAAACCATGCATGTGGCCGGGCGCGGTGGCTCAAGCCTGTAATCCCAGCACTTTGGGAGGCCGAGACGGGCGAATCACAAGGTCAGGAGATCAAGACCATCCTGGCTACTAACGGCTTTCAAATACACGTCATGGAACAAACACTGGGAAAGCTGGGGTGGGATTTAAGGACACACGGGGTGGGATTTTTCCTGCACAGACCTTGGCCCCACCTGGGTTGGTAAGATATGAACACATGACCCACAGTGCAGGCTGGGCACGGGCCAAGCGAGTGCTATGTGCCAAGCGGCTCAGACTTCAGTCTGCAGAGGAGCTGCCGGCGCCCTTGCTAACAGGCAGGTTCCGGTCTGTGGATCTAAGGAGGGGCCCAAGATGATGCCCACTGGCCAATGTGGAAACGCTGTGAGTGACGAGACGCAGGGAACCCTGGAAGTGAAGGGAGGCGTGGCCTGGAGCAGAGCTGCACAGGTGTGGAGGTGATAGTGGGCAGCCTGGAGGCGCAAAGGCCAGGGCCTCACCTTGCTCACCAAGCTGCTCGGTGACTTGGGAAGTGGCCCTCTCTCCGGGGAAGGCTGTCTGTGAGTCTGTCTGTGATTCTCTAAGTCAATATCCAAATGATTGGCAGAGTTCCCTCCTCAAATCCCCCAGCCAATTTAGAGACCAGCATGAGGGCCGAGGAGGTGGGCGTGGAGGGGCAGTTTGTGGGGGTGGAAAGTGCCACTGAAGACTCACCCGTGTGCACACAGCTGTGGGGGGAGCTCCCAGTGACCATGTCATAGCACAGCAAACTCGGTGTGATGGTCGTTTCGGTGTCCGCTGGGCTGGGCTGCAGCCCCAGCTACTTAACCAAACACTCAGCTAGGCGTTGCTGTGACGGTATTTTGCAGAAGTGACTGCTTCTGAGAAGCTGACCCTTGATAATTTCCCTGCTTCTCCTAATTTCTTTGTGAGTGAAAATGCTCTTTTACAGTACAGCACAGTTGTGATGTTACTTCCAGGACACAGAGTTCACGCCACAGTAAACAGGAGCTGTGTGTGGAAACTGGCCTGGAAGTCGGGCTGTCAGGAGGGTGGAGGGAGACAGCCGAGCTGGGGCTGCAGGGCTACAAAACCTGAGTGACATAGAGCACGGCACTCCCCACGTGCTTCCGTCGGAAAGCCAGACCCTGTCTTTGTGGCTGTCTGCATCCTTACAGGAACACGGTTCCCAGGGATGCTGCCTGTAAGTGGCCTCAACACACAGTTCTGAAGCTATTGTAGTATTTTTCAAAACAAGGCACTGCACAGACACAGACTCGTGCTGCCTCCTCTTTGGCCCTCGCCGGGATGTTGGTCAGGGTGGTGAGGGCAGCAGGATGAAATCAAAAGGGCAACTGAACGCCTTTGTCGTGAAATGTCTGTGAAGGCTTCTGTTCCGAGCCAGACTTGGACCTGGGCGGAGCCTGACTCTTGGGGTCTGGAGACGCCACGAAGATGCTAAAATATGACAGGAACATCCAGACAGTGTTGCCTTCTTTTCAGTCATTCCAGGACCTCCCGTGACTGTCACAATACTCTGTAGTGGGGACAGGCTCTCATAAGAGAGGAAAGCATGGAGATGCCAGCCCATAGGCAGGGCAGGAAAATGGGAGAAGGGCTCCAAGGCTGAAAGGTGAGATGGGGCGGGAGCGTCTCGTCCCCAATGTCTGCCGTCTGACTGCCGGTGGTCTCCACAAGCCCCGAAGCCCACCCAGCAGCTGCCCTGTCCCGCTGGGCACAGCCCCCACAGCCCATTTCTCAAGGGAGGTCTTCACGTTCCTATCTCGTGTCTTTCGGGAAGAGACGGCGCCCTGTCCTCAATCCCCGAGCACCCCCCGCCCTCCGCTCCACCTGCTTCCCTGAGGCCTGGGCTCTGCGTGCTCCATCTACCTGCTGCCGACTCACCTGAGCAGGTGGCACTTGCTGTAAACAGCACTGGGTATGGAGATTCGTTGGGTTAACAAAGCTGTAGACCCACTCTTAGAAAAGCAGATCACAGGCAGGAGACACTGAAGAGTCTTCACTAAAACTGTGGCAGTCCGTTAGGCTAGGGTGCCCGGGTGCTCCAGGGAAACAGAGCCCACGAGAGGGATATGTATGTATTTAGAGAGAATGAAGGTGTGTATATACATATAGAGAATATGGATACATATGGAGAGAGAAGGAGAGAGAGAGATTTACTTTGAGGAGTTGGCTTGTGCAATCGTGGGGTGCGCCTGGCAAGTCTGAGAGCGAGAGAGCAAGCTGGAAACGCGGCAGGATGCTGCTGCCGTCTGGAAGCAGAATTTATTCTACAGGAAACCTCGGTTTTCGCTCTTCAGGCCTCAGCTGATTGGATGAGACCCACACAGATTATCAAGGGTCAGCCCCCTCAGAGGCAGTCAGTCTGCAAAATAGCCTCACAGCAATGCCTAGCAGAGTATCTGATTAAGTAACTGGCACTGCAGCCCAGCCCAGCAGATGCAGAAATGACCATCACGCTTAGTTTGCTGCATGATGGGATGGTCATTCTCAGACCAAAAAGAACATTTTGTTGGAAAAGGAGCTTGGCAAGACTTTGCAGCCAGCATTCTTGAACTGCGCAACCCGAACAGGGTGCGAGTATGGCTCATGCTGTACTTCACGCTGGCTGGCCTTTTGTTCTCAGGCATCAGTGAGGATTTCGAAAGTACAGTTTGTTCTGCTACAGAGAGTATCTCCAAGACCCAAATTAGCTCATGTGCAGTTAGTAAGTAGGGAACAATACGAACAGGACACAAAAGCACCTCAGTCAGCTTTATGGGGGGCGCCTGGAGTGGTGGCCGCTCGCATCCAAATCTTCTGGCTCAGAGAGGAGCCTGCCCTGCATGGCAGCCCCCAGTTGTCCTGGCCTGGCCCAGCAGTGCCCCATGCAGGTTCCTAGCACCCAGCTCTGTGCCTCCAGGACTCCTGCCCTGTCCACTGCACCAGCGGCCACTTCTCCCACGAGGCGGCTCAGCTCAACTGTCTCCCTGGTGTCCAGGTCACAAAGTGGTTTTAGAGCCCTGAGTTCTGAGAGCTCTGCAGAAACCGTTTCCCCTCACTGTTAGAGCAAGATGATGTAGAAAGTGGTACTTTTTATAAATGCATATGTCACACGAAGAGTTCCGCTGTGAAATATCTAAACATACCATTCGACATTCCTCTCTTCCTCAGACCTCCCCTTCTCCATATTTCTGGGTATTTTGATGCATTATATAGAACACTAAAAACAAAGATTCTAATTATATGTAAAGAGTCTTGAAGAAAAAGGAGTCGGAAAACTCATATCTACATTGCAAATTATTGATAAAAACAGAATGTGTGTGTCTCTTTTCAACATTATGTACATTTTCCCTTGCAGAGGCATATCCATTTGTTGGCTCGAAAGAGCTAATACCAGCTAACCCATGTGCCAGGCAACATCAGCAACTGGCAGAAGTCAGCAGCAATCTGATCTCAAGTTACCGCTCCCTGAAGGCCCAGCCATGTACAGGGGACACTAATCCAAGTAAAGATAATAAAGATCCTGCGTGTTGCGTTTTGTCAGAGGCCACCTGGAGTGCACCGCACTGAGCCTCCTGTGTCCTCACTGCCTCTACTCTGTTGCGGACTGCCTTGGAGCCAAGGGGGCTGGAATGTCTTATTCCACTGACATGGAACTTTGTCAATTTACCTAATAAACATTTGCCAGTGCCCCCCACATGCCGGGTCTCATGTTTGATGCTGGAAATGTAACGATGGAAAAGCCCAATCTTGTAACCAAACGCTATCAACAGGCCATGAAAATGCCCCGTTGGCGGATGAAGAGAGAGAAACCTGCAACATATACAACAGGCAAAAGGACATTTCTCAACGACTCGAGCCCCAACATTCAACAGGGGGAAATGCATTCAATCCAGTAGGGAGAACCCCAGGTGAAGACAGTTCCCAGAAGCAGAAGCGCCGCAGCCCGGCACCAAGGTGTGAGCCCAGCTGTGGCCGGGCGCTCCTCTCACCTGGTGTGTGCCTCGTGCAAGGGAACCTGCAGAGACGCTGCCCCAAGACCCGCCAAATGAGGACCTGGAGATGCATGTGGGAGGCAGCTTTCAAAAGGGAAATGAACCGCACACCCACCAGCAGGGAACAGCTGGGTCAGCTTACGCAGAACTGAGGGAATGGCACGCGCTGCGCCCCAGAAAACGAGTGGAAGATGAAAGAGTTCCATGGAAAATGTCGATGATGCATTTGAAGCAAAAGGCAGCTAGTTACAGACCTGGATTCATAGCATGATCTCATTTTTAATCAGAAATACATTTGGAGAGAGAATAGAGATTAAACATAGCAGACAGAAAGTGGGAAGGGCTTACTCCAACTACTGACAGTACTTGACTCTGGAAAGTTAAATGGAGAATGACAGGAAGTTTAAATGGGATATATGTACACATATTTCAGGGTTTCCAACCTTGGCACTTTCAGCAGTTTAGGCTGGATGTTTCTTTGTGGCGGGCACCGTCGTGGTGTTAAATTAGGTTAAATTGGCTAAAGCTGCCTCCGTACTTTGAGGCCTCAGCCTAACTCAGCATGTCAACAAACTGCAAGCTGACACAGGCGTGTATTCCGGTGACAGGTGGCTGCGTCTCCGCGAGCCAGAGCTGTAACCAATCAGGCTATCTCTGCAGTCACTTCTGCTTTCTGCTATAAATATTCCCTGCCCACCGTGCGCCTGTTTTTGTCCTCAGTGATTCTTGGCTCATGACTCGTTTTTGCTCACTTAAACTCTGTTAAATTTAATTTGTCTAACCTTGTTTTAAACTGCGTGCACGGTAGGGTGTTGAGTAGGATCTTGGCCCCACCCATTCAATGCCAGTCACATTCCTCCACCAGTTGGGGCAAACAAGAGTATCTCCGTTTGCCAAATGTTCCCTGGGGGCAAGATTGCCTCTGATTGAGAACCTGAGAAACAGAGATGGGATTTGTGATAATTTAGAAATAAAACGTAATGCAAGGTGGTCAATTCTAATGGTGAGAAACAAAAAACTGCTTGGGAGCACAAAGGTGGACGTCGAATCCACCAACGTCCTTCACTTCCTTGTGCCTTAGTTTCCTCATCCACAGAAGCAGGGTAAAGCACAGTAGTTCACAAGAATTGTGAGGAAAGTGCCTGGCACATAGTAGGCTCTTAAGGATTGTTAGATCCTTTTTTCCTCCTTAGTCTTGAATCTGGCTCCATCCGTGCTAATTAGGAGCTCCCTTCACCTTGCTTACCCCACTACTCATGCTACACGCACAGTGGAAGCTCAGTGAGACATCCACACACACACTGGGAGCTCCATCCATGCACACAGTGAGAGCTCAGTGGTACATGCCAGATGGTCAGTGGAGCGGAGTCTTGACTGGGAAAACTCAACTACTTTAGAAAAAAACAGTGGGAGAAGTCTATGTGACTTCAGAGCAACACAGTAGTCTTGTGTCTATAAAAGGAACATAGTGAACATTTAGAAGAAATTATGGTTATCTTATTTACTGAAAAAGGGTCTTACAAAAATAGACGGAATGTTTAAAATTAACACTAAATAAGAAGAATTTGCTAATTACCAATATGAAATATTAAATGGTCTGAAGGAACAAGAGGAAGGAAATGGCAGAGCAGAAATCACATTAATGTCCCAAGGAGACCCATTAATAGAATTGTACTTTGCTATTGGAAATGGATCACTAATTAAGAACAGACTGTCGGTGGTGCAAGTAGCTTTGTGCACAGAGACTTAAGGCAGAAGTCATGAAATTAGATGTGCATGAAGAAACCAGCTGCATGACCCAGGCTGTGAGGCAACTTTTCCATGCCTTGGTTTTCTCCCTGGAAAAAAAAAAAAAAAAAAAAAAAAAAAAAAAGATAATCTTGCCTAAATCTCAGGTACAGGGGAAAAAAATGTCAATTTATCTATAAAGTTAAATGGTATTAACAATGAAGTAAAAGGTAATAAAGGATATGGAATCAATAAAACAAAATTTTAAAACTGTGTTGATGAAGGTAGGCTCATTTAATGCACACTAGTTGCTCTATAAAGTAGTATACAAGTTTTGAAAAGCAGTTCTGTAGTTCTAGCTGTCATTTCACAGAAAATGTCTATACACTTTGACCCACTGTTTCCAATAAGTCATAAGAAAATAATCTGTAACTCTAGGTTATTCTTTCATAGAAAAGTCTCCCACCTTCTATTAACACTCTGCTTTATCACCCACCGGGGGGCTGGTGGTGGGTGCAGCCCACCCAGGATGCAAGCAGTAGGGGCGAGTCTCTGTCAATCATTTAAAAACAATAATAAAACTAACTAAAAGCTGGGATTCTTTGCTTTATGTACTAGATTTTTAAATAATGCCAAGAAAAAATATTGCTCCCTAAAAAGGCCTTTTGTTAGCATAAGTTCAAAATAACTGTTGAGGTTACTATTGAGTTTTAAAATACATTTAATATTCAAATTCACATATTGTAACATGCATATTTTTGAGAAAAAGTCTCACTCTATCCCAGATACATGGGGATGTGGGAGAGCAGGAAAGAGGTGGGAGGGTCATCTGAGTCCAGAAGTCAAAGCTGCAGTGAGCCATGATTGCGCCACTGCACTCTAGCCTGGGCGACAGTGTGAGACCCTGTCTCAGAAAAAAAAAGAAAAAGGAAGGAAGGAAGGAAGGAGCAGGAGAGAGATAAAGAAAGAAAGAAAAGAAAGAAGAAAAAAAGAAAGAAGAAAGAAAGAAAGAAAAGAAAGAAAGAAGGAGAAAGAAAGAAGGAAGGAAGGAAGGAAAGAAAGATGAAAAATGGTCGAAGGTATGAACTGTTAGGTGTAACATTTTTGTTTGGAAAGTGCAAATTTAAGTCATGCAATATGTTTGAATAAAGTTTACTGAATTTCAGTGTCTTCAACATTGAAATGTATCACTTTCCAAGTATTAGTTGTTGCTTTAAAAATAATTTCAAGAAAATCATCATCATCACTGAGCTTTTCATAAGTGTTAACTGAAAATGGTCTTTGACGTAGAGCAGGGTGCAGAAAGGTGAGTGGCCATGGGTGCCAAGCACAGCAGGAACCCCATATGAGCCCAGGAGAGGCCCAGCTTGTGCAGCAGACCAGCCAACTCTGCTGCTGGAACTGTGGAGGAACAAAGGGGAGTTAAGAGGTCGTTAGAAAAGAGACAGACTGTAAATGGTAAAGCCACAATGTGCTTTTGCTTTTAATGAAATCTTGAGCATGAAATAGGAAAGATGAGAGAAGTGAACCTAGCCCAAGAATGATTGTTTGTGTCTTTAGAAAGGAAGCAAGGATGCAGCGAAGGAGGAAGGGAGTATGTGGTTGTGGACCCACAAACCAACCAACCACCAACACACTTGCAAAATCGTGAATGACTCTTGGTATGAACATTATTGCAAGGTAATTTTCAGAAAACAAAATCAGATTTTAAGCATTCCTGTAAGAAGGTCAAGGAAAGAATAATTGCCAATTTATCTGTGGAGCAAGAAAACGTGGTAAATTTAAAATAGTAAATTAAGAATATGTACACTTTTAACTTGCAACTGATACATGATAATACTACAGTAACAAATAACAACTATTATTAAGAATTAACAATCACTAAATGCTTCTGTAGTTCCTCCTTTGGGAGGCCAGGAGTTCAAGACCTCATCTCTACCAAAAACAAAAAAGAAAGAATTAAACTATATACAAAAGTACAGATGAAATAATGTGATGTCTGGGGTGGGTACAATTGTGTTCCCCAAAAAGATATATTGAAGACCTTCCCTATGTTACCTGTGAATGTGACTATATTTAGAAATTGGGACTTTGCAGACGTTATAAAGTTGAGATGAGGTCCTCTGGGTCAGGGTGGGCCTTAATTCCAGTGTGACTCGCCAGTCGTATCTAATAAAAAGAGGGAATTTGGGCTCAGGTGCAGAGGATGCAGGAAGCCCCATTGTGTGGAGGCTGAGGTGGGGACTGGAGGGCACGTCTACAAGTCAGGGAGCTCCAAGTGCGGCCGGCAGCCACTGGGAGTTGGGCAGGGCCTGGAACAGGTTCTCACCCAAAGCCTGGGAAGGAACCAACCCTGCCAACACCTTGATCTCAGACTTCAGGCCACCAGCACTGAAGGGAAATAAATTTCTGTTGTTTTAGCCACCTCGTCTGCGGGGATTCTTCACGCAGACCTGGGAGACTGATAGATGCCTGACACGTCTTCTCCAGAAAACGAAGGGAGAATTACGGATGAAGCTGGAGGAACTGTGGATCCATAGTCATGACAACAGGGTGATGGGTTCCAGGGAACAGTTTGTGCAACTTACCATTTCATGTTTTCTAATATACGCAAATAAGCATGTCTATTTCTTCTTTTCATGGACAAATGTTTCCAATATTTTACATGCTTTTCTTCCTTGTTTTTTCCCTTAGCATACGCTAGAGATATTTCTCACTCATTTTTGTAACTGCATATTTTTACGTTGTGTGAAAGTGCTGTATCTCTTCCTCTTCAATCTCATACCCAGGACACAACCTGGGACAGGCAGGCTGTTTTCTAGCTTGTTTACTTGCAATTCTATCGCAAACTGAGCCCCATACGTCGTCTACTGTTTGTGCTCAGGAGGCTACATCCCCGGAGGTAGGATTGCTTTTTCTAGAGAAAAGTGATATAATATTTGGCCAGATATTGCGAAACTTCCCACTCACACCAGTTTAGCATTTTGCATTCCCACCAGCTTGTAAAAGAACGCCCTGTCTTATAGTCAACAGAAGAGGCTACTTTTTTAAAGAGATGGTTGTATTTTAGTTTAGTTTTAATTTGTGTTTTTCTTGCAATGAATGAAGTTCAGTATTTAAAAAAACCATTTCTTTATGAACGCTATGTTCGTATGCTTAATGTATTTTTGTGTGCTTACTGATCTTTCTGTTCTGTGGTTTTAGAAGTTCTTAATGTAGATGGACTGCTAACACTTTGTGTGTGATATAACTTGTCAATATTTTCCATTTATCATTAGCTTATGCTTTTTACCATGCAGATATTTTTCATATAATTAAACCTACGACATTTCCTCTATTGCCTCTAGATTTTGAGTCATGCGGAATAAAATAATAGATCTATGTTTCTGTAGAGAGGTTCATCTCCTGCATTTCGATATGATCCATTTGGAGATTATCTTAGGATACACTGTGAGGAATGGGTCCAGTTTTGTCTTTTCACTAAACACCGTTCCTTGTGCTCACATGGGAAGGGGCTAGAATTCTCCACGTTCTGAAGAGCTTCTGTGCACAGCCTGGTGACTCCAAGCGTGGCAAGAGAACCCTCCTGGAGGCTGGCTGGAGATGCAGAATCTCAGAGCCCACCCAGACCTGCTGAGCCAGAATCTGAATTTTAACAAAATACTCAGGAGGTTCCTACATTTGAGAAGATTCAAGTTCGATAAGGACTAATATTCAAAAGATAAGTTTTTCTTTTGGCTTTTTACCCAAAATAATAGGCAGATTAAAAAATAAATACTGCCTTCCATGAACCTCGCCAAACTAAGACGGCACACTGACACCTTTTCAATTAGGGACCCCATGTAGTGTACGATGATGGAGTCTTAATGTTCGCATGAAAATCATGGAAGGTGACAAAGGTGCCCCTGAGCCTCAGGCTTAGCAAACCCAACAAGGACTCCCCTCCCCAATGTAACTTAGACTTGCTTATACCACAATTACCCATTTTTAAGTTGCCATTTTTGAACTTTATAAACACACTGTATTTTATATAGTCTTCAGTGATAAAGTTTCACTCAATACTGTCTCTAACATTTATCCACACCATGAGCTGCTATAGTCTATTCTTTTCACTAATGTACACACTATACTGCGTAAATGTACGTAAAATGTTTATATGTCCTTTTTACATTCTCAGATGTCCCAATATTTTTCACCAATGTAAACCATTACAAATTGTACTTCTGAAAGCAGTTCCTTTTATCTGTATATTTCATTTCAAAAGTGTGCTAGAATTTTTCTCAGGTGTATATTTAGGAATAGAAACGAAGGGTAGGAGAAGGTATGCAAGCTCATGTGATCATGCACGTTGAGTTTTGATCATGCAAAGGGCCACACGGATTCATACTCCGCGAGTAGTGTGGGAGCGCAGCCCCCCGGCCAGTCATGCATGGGTGACCTTCATCAGATCAGGGCTTGTGAACTGACATCTATCTAGTCAAACGTATTGACTTTGGTTATCCAATCACTTCACGTTATGCTTATAAAAATTGTTTGATATTTTTAGATTTCAAATGGTTACTTTTATTTAATGCTTCTATCCTCTTGAATTAGTAAAATAATTCACCTTTGTGGAACAAAAAACCCAACTTGGAGCACCTTAAATATGAGGAGACTTTTTTTTCCCAAATAATAGGAAGTCAAGAGATACACAGTTGGTGGCACTGCTTCATCTCTGCTGTGAGGAGACAGATCTTACAGTCACTTTTATGAGCTGGGCTACGTTCTCACGGAGCATTGAGATCCACAGAGCCGTGAGAGTCAGCGGCCACCCGAGCCCTCCTCGCCCATTGTGGTTCCTGGAGCTGTCCTTGTAGGATGTATGTGAGGACGTCCTGTCCCACTCTGTTCTTCTACGTGGTCAGAGAATTTAAGAGAAAAACAGGAAGCTGTTTCTCATGAGTTGAAGCCTGTGTGATCCACTAACGATTATATTTCATCCCTATTTTATTTTCTGAAATTTCTGTTAAACTCAGATAGTAGCTTATCTGGCAATTTCAGTTTCCCAGGGGCTGAGTATTATGTTTTTTCTCTGTGCCCTCATGGTTTTAACAGCACCTTCGGAGGGACAGGTCATGATTGGGAGTGGCGCCCGCTTAGGGCCCTTTTGCGGCGCCCCTCCTGCTCCTGCCTGCAGCGTCACCTCCCCCTGGCGCGGACACAGTCCTGTGTGTATCTCGTCACCCCACAGGCTGCAGGATCCTGAGCCCAGGATGTGAGTGAGTCTTATTTCTTCCCCTGCATGGTCCAGACAAGGGCCTGCGCTCCGGATCTTTGTATTTAAGCATGTGGCCAGGGAAAGGAACACACCAGGCTGTGATAACCAGACTTCCTCTCTCCAGTGAAGAAAACAAGCAAAAAATACAGTGATTAAAACTAAAATGCACGGCTTGATTGTTGAGTCTTCTTTTATCATGGAATTCATTGTTCCTATAGGTCATCCAGTGCACAATAAGGGACCTCACTACACATAAAAATGAAACAAAATGTTCCCTTGTCCGCTAGTTTGATTTGGTTATTACAGCAGCTCTACTTCAAATTTTAAAAAATAGAAATTGGGGGAAAGTGATGCTTCCGTGTGCCCTTCAAGCTCACGCTCGGGGTGGCTGCGGCTTCCTGTTTACCAGCCCTTGCCTGGACCATCCATTTGCCGTCTCTGCCACCGGCCCACAGCCCGTTTATAAAAGAGATTTCTGTTTACCGCCTGCTATTTAGAGTTCTTCCATCAAAGTTCGATTTGCAGTGTTTAACTCCATTATGTTGTCCTTTTCCTTTCCACCAGCTGTTTTCCCTGACTCAATGGCATTCAGATGAGCATGGCTCACCTATGCCCACGTCTCCCTGTCCACTGTCACTGGCGGCCACTGACCTTGCTCTGCTGTGCCCCTGGCAGGCCCTCCTCAAACAGTGGGGTGGAAGCCTTGCAAACTGGGGCAGGGCTGGAGCCACTGGCCAAAGGGCAGCGGGGAGCCAGCTGCATGGGTCAGATCCATGCAGTGCTGCTTCCTGCCCAAGAGCACCTGTGTGGCTCAGTTATTTTCCTGTCTTTACCAGCACCTGGCACAACACTTTCTACACCCTTTGCTGAACAGAATTAAAATCCAAATGTAATCTTTGATGATGGTTACGAGACATGTCTTGCCTAGAGGATGAGTGAATATGGCCCAGTGTATTAGTCTGTTCTCACATTGCTTTTACAAAAAAATGCTGGTGACTGGGTAATTTAAAGAACAGAGGTTTAATGGACTCATAGGTCCACAGGTTGTACAAGAAGCATGGAGGCTTCTGCTTCTGGGGAGGCCTCAGGGAACTTCCAATCATGGCGGAAGGTGAAGCGGGAGCCAACTTGCCTTTCATGGCTGGAGCAGGAGGAAGAGCAAGAAGGGAGGTGCCACACACTTTTCAAAACCAGATCTCCTGGGAACTCACTCACTTTACAGCACCAAGGCAGGTGGTGCTAAAGCATTCATGAGAACTCCACCCCCATGACCCCACCACCTCCCACCAGGCCTCAACACTAGGGACTAGAATTCAATGTGAGATTTGGGTGGGGACAAGTCTCACATCTGCCTGCGGGGCCCCTGCGTGCCTGCGGAGCCCTGTCAGGGAGCTACAGGGTCACCTGTCAAGACGCTCATGCATGAGATGGGGCCACCGTCCTGCCAGGGAACTGCAGGGACACCCACTGGCACTCTCATGCATGAGATGGGTTATCTCATTTCACCCATGTACTGAAGTAGGAAAGAAAGGCTTGCAAGGTTTAATGTCACTTGGACAGATGTGGTGGCGGCTCCAACCCTGCTTGTGGGGCTAGAGCCCGTGACAGCACCCCGAAGGATGCCCCTAGGGTGCCTGTGATGGCAGTAAGCAGGGCCCCAGAAGAGGCTCCCCAGGCACATCCCTGCTTGTTTCTCCCGGTCACGTGGTGCTATGCCGGCACAGCGCCCTGCTGCTGAGTGGGATTCCTACCATGAGAGAGCAGCTGAGAAGGAGACTCGGGCTCGGTTCTGAGAGAAAGCAAAGGCGAGGAGCAGAGGCGAGGCCTGGGCCCCGGAGTGAAGAGACCAACGTCAGCTGAATGCTAAGGCACAGCCGCGCCAGGCGTAGCCCTGGGCCCACCTCGGCCAAACCCACCTCTCGCCTTGGAAATGGAGGCAGCTCTCCTCTATTCAGAGCGCTGGGGATATCGTACATCATTCCAACATTTCTGTCACTTTTTTCAGTAGCACCCCATGATCAGACACGGCCTCGTTGTCCTTCAGGCTGGCTGCTTCCCAAGCCTTACAGAGACTGAGAGAATGGCGTCCGAAAAACTAGAAAAGCACATTTCATTTGCATGTTCCTTGATAATGTAATATATTATAGTAAGTCATGGTGAGAAACTTTACATTCAAGTCTGTTCAACTTTGTTGTTGTGTGTTCTTGTACAACAATCATTTAGCATTGCCTTTATGGCCTCAGGCTTCCATAATTTGGCTTAAAAAAATCTGTTATTTTTATGATTCTTCTACTCCATCGTAGCTGTGGGTGATGGTGAACTCACCCCGAGAACACCACGTTCTGAGGCTTCCAACCCTGCCTTCAAACCATCACACAGGTGTGTTAAGCTGTACTTTTCACCATGGAACAGGTTTCTCCCCAGTGCTGTGTGAAGCTTCTTTTGTAAGCATGTATAAGCTCCACCCATTCACGAGGGAGGAGCCCTCATGACCTAATCACCCCCTGAAGGCCCCGCTCTTAAGGCTACTGCATTGGAGATTAAGCTTCAACAAAATCGTGGGGACACTCAGGCCTGGCAAAGAGCGAGTGAACGGGAAATTTGGGGAAAACAGCTTTACCAGCTGTCTAACTCATATGAGCTAAGACACGACTTAAAAGGAGAAAAGGTCTTTGTTGGAAGCCAGGGAAGGAGAGCAAAAGAAAGATAAAACATGTGGGAAGCACGATACTTGTTTTTTGGAGAGGCATCATGGGCAGTTAAAATAAATAAACTTTCCTGCTAGGACAGACTTCAGTCCACACCATCCTCCCCATGAACTAACCACATTCCACGGCCAACTCACCTAACTCTTTAGGCCCATTTTTTTTTTCATCTGTAAAATTCCATTATTGTGATAAGCATGACTAAAGCTTACACATCTGAAAGGCACGTTTCAGTTGAGAAACAGCCCGTCAGTGGAAATATTTCCTCCTTTATTTGCTGTGCTGACCCCTTTCCCAGCCTCCACAATTTCATATGTTCATTGCAGACTCTCCTGCTTCTTGCTGTTCCTGACGCGATGAGCCTGGATTGGACCCGGCCAGGATTCGTGGTTGTCCTTTGCCATGACTGGGTTCCAGGAGGAAGTTGCCCACCTCCACTCTGACCACCTTGGCCACAGAGGTGATTGTTGAGGTGGTGGAGGTGGGGGAGGCATTTGAACAATAATGAGGGTTTCTCAAGTGGGAGGAAAATTAAAATGTCTTCTGCTGAGTCCTAGATTTGCCCCAGAACAGCAGCAGAAGCAGCCCCAGCAGTCTCCCTGACCCCTGACTGGACTCTACACCCCGAGGGCCAACGCTCCCAATTCAGTCAGTCTCCAACCCCTGCAACATGAGCTCATGGAACCTGCTAGGTTCATGGAATAAGCTCATGGAACTTGTTTTAGAATGTTATTTCTGTATGTACTTTCTCAGGGCCATGAGTCCCCGTGGGCGTGAGTCAGGCCGTACACCTCGCCGGATGGGAAACGCCTGTCGTGGGCGCTAGTGATCAGGAGGCGTCCAGTAAGTGACGAATGCACAGATGGACACGTGAAGAAATGGGTGCGTGAATAAATGAATTTATTAGGAAATTGTTTCGTACATTCACTGTCTTTCAGGCTTGAAAACTGATCCTTCATTTTGTATTAGCAACCCAAAACCATCTGCAAAACAGGGTAATTTTATTTCATTTTGGGAGACACACTGAACTTTGGTTTTTAAGAATGTTATGAGAAGTCTAAATAGTTTCAAAAACTGTTTTTATGTAGCTTTTGTTAAATATTCCTCTAATAATAATTCATGTGGGTGGTGTCTGATTAACGGGTAAATCACATGTGTCTAGATAGAAATCCAAATCCTAATATTCATATAATTATCACGTGCCGGGTAAGAGTGGGAAGTAGAGAGAGGAAGTCAGGAAGAGGCAGGATGTGCACTCGGGCCACGCAGCCCTCAGCAGAGGCTGCCACCAGGAACACACAGCCTTCAACAGAGGCTGCCCCCGGGGTCACGCAGTCCTTGGCAGAGGCTGCCACCAGGGACAGCTCCGTGTGCACCTCCAGAGACACAGACCTGACTTGGGCAGGACAGCAGATGTTCCAGGATGAAAGCATTTCCTGCATCGTCAAGCCATTCGCATTTGCCGTGGGGCTTTGATTCACCTTTCAGTTTATCGCTTCTCAACAACACCTTCATTAAGCAATTCTTGTATTTTTGGCTCTCCAGGGTTAAAATTCGAATCCTCTTTTGACAAATAAGGATACTCAAGTGTTTAGATTTAAGGAGCTCACCAAGGCGTACACATAGCTGGTGAGGACAGACGGGGTCCTGGTGCTGAGTCCAGTGTACTCCATGGCCATGATGCAACTTGTGAGTTTGCGTGTTAAGCAACCCTTGGTTTAGGGACCCACTGCAGCTGGATCGGTGAAATCCTTTTACTTCAAAGTAACAGCTATTGGATACCCCCGCTATTCATTCTCAATGATGTCACCTGTTATGGGAGACAGGCATAAAAACATAGCGCCATCATGTGGCTCATGGAATGACGAGAGGGTCTTTGCCTTTTACAGATACATTAGCACCAAGAGCCCGGCTTGTCCAGCTGGAAATGGCTTTGTGAGGTGAAGACACCCAGCTATAAGCTTCGTGGGGCATCTGTGCCACAGCACACAGCTGGTGAGGAGCCACACATGAGCTGTTTTGCCCAAAGCATCGATGGCATGGCTCCCGTTGCAATCCAGCAATAAGATGCATGGTGAAGAGTGGCCGCTGTCCCCATGGAGATGAGCCGTGTGACCCACAGACCAGCCAAGGAACCAGCTTCCTCACCGTGAGCAATGCACACCGTTTTCCGCTGTCTCCCCTGGTGGGAGGAGACCCTGAACAACAACATCAGGGTGTGTAAATCACTAACCATGTGCTCTTCAGGAGTGGAGATTCTCACCATGGCATGGCACTCCTCTTCTTGGACATGGGGTGAGGCTGCGTTCCCCAGCCCCTCGCTGTGAGGTGCAGCTGTGTGACCAAATCGTGGCCAGGAGACTGTGAGGGAGAGCGATGGCCACCACCTCTAGATCTCCTCTGAAATCCCACCAGTTCCCCTCAGCTGCCTCATTTATATCCACCTGCAGACGTCCACGAAGATACTGGAGCCCAGGGGAGGATCCCAGATTCCTGGGCGGTGGTGTGGAGCACAGCCCTCATCTGGCCCATGTCTTAGTTTGGTAAGCCACTGAAATTCGGAGATGTTATTACAATAGTGAGCCTACTCTGAGGAATACATCATGTCTTTTATTTCCTATAACTTTAAACTCTTAGAAACTTGGAAATTACCAATTCTCATCTTTTATTAACCATGACTTAGTTTAGCAGAATGGATAGAAGCAATAACAATATCTGAATCTGTGTGGGGCTCTCCAAGACATGTGGCCTGGGGAATCCAGGCAGGGTGCAGTAGCTAACAGAATATCTTTAGGTCTTTTTTGCCTAACAATGATTAAATGTCTGCCACATAGCTGCCGAAGGTGCAGGTAGAAACAATATTTAAGTATTGCAGGAAAACAGGTGTTACCTACCAATGTAGTCAGGGTAGAACTTAGTAGGATGGGAAGCGTTGGAGCAAGCTGAGCTCCTGGCACCGAGTTCCCAGCTAGACAGGGATAGTCCATAGGACAGGACCCCATCGGGGGCAACAGTGATTCTCAGCGAAGTGCATGCTTGCAATTGAGACGATGCAGATACTCACAGAGAAGCACGTGAGCAGGTGTCCATCAGGCACCCAGCTTCAATCTGCAGTGTTCGATATGAAAAAATAAAGATATTCAAGGCATGAACTCACCTTCAGGCAGTGTGAAGTTGAATTGGGGACACAAGATTAATACAACTGAAATAACACTAAGCAAAATTAGAGAGAAGAAATACAGTTCTCATCTGCCCCCTCACCACGAAGGCCACGTGACATCACGCAGAGAGCCCTACCCAGGCAGCAATGAGGCGGCCATGCCTGAGCTGGGCCTCGCAAGAACCCTGAGCCCTGCAGAGCCAAGAAAGGGCAGAGGAGGGTCTGTGGGAACGGAAGCCCCTCGAGGCAATTCCTCCCAGACCCTTCATTTCCGGATCAGCACAATAAATGCAGCATTGGGTGTGACTCCACAGTTTCGTGAAGATAAACTGAGAATACTCATGAACGTGCCTTCTAGAAGGACAGCATGTGCATATCTATGGCTTGTAATTACCCGCTTCCTACACTGAATTCCTGGACAACAGGGCCATACCTTTCACCTCTGAATCCACAGAGACAAGAAGAATGCCCAGCCCAAAGCAAGCAGTCACTATGTATATTCTAACTGATTAAAAAGTATGAATGGACGAGTGAAACTTTTTCTTTCTTTTTTTTTTTTTTTTGAGATGGAGTCTCCCTCTGTCGCCCAGGCTGGAGTGCAGTGGCACGATCTCGGCTCATTGCAAGCCCCGTCTCCTGGATTCACGCCATTCTCCTGCCTCAGCCTCCCGAGTAGCTGGGAGGGACTACAGGTGCCTGCCACCGCGCCCGGCTAATTTTTTGTATTTTTAGTAGAGACGGGGTTTCATCGTGTTAGCCAGGATGATCTCGATCTTCTGACCTCATGATCTGCCCACCTCGGCCTCCCAAAGTGCTGGGATTACAGGCGTTAGCCACCGCTCCCGGCCTTCTATTTCAAATTAGATGAAACTTCTGGTGAGATTAAAACAACATGCCTTGTTCAGCGATAAGAATCACCCTTTCTCTATCCCCTCTTCTGGACAGACTCCTTCACAGCAAAACCCACGTGAACCTCGTCCAACTGCAGGCCGTGCACAGCAATGTCTCCAGGCAAACGTTTTTAATTTTCTTTGGTTTGGGAATTTTATTTTATATTGGACTGAGTAACTCAGTTTCAAGGGACTAGGTCTCCAACATGTTACAGTTCATGGAAAGGACACATCTGGAGTGTAATTTAC
The DNA here is from genome assembly GCF_001698545.2 of Rhinopithecus bieti. Classification (NCBI taxonomy): domain Eukaryota; kingdom Metazoa; phylum Chordata; class Mammalia; order Primates; family Cercopithecidae; genus Rhinopithecus; species Rhinopithecus bieti. Next base: position 343,698 of record NW_016821253.1, on the reverse strand, counting down.
AATGTATCTGGGCACATATGGTTTAAAAGTTATTTGTGAATGCTATACTGTGGGTCTTTTACCTTAAAATTACGTAGCATTTTCAGATTCAAAAGCAAGTGTTTGTGAGTCAGCTCTCACCATTTGTCTCAGTCTCAAAAGCAGACTGAGAGACCCTGGGAGATTATGTTAACTGACTGTTTTCCTAGCAAGCAGTGGTATTTTAAAGGGGACTCAGCATTCGGAGGAAAGAGAAGCCTGGATGTTCAAGGCATGTCCTCTGGTTTCAGAGGCTTTCAAACCCAGTGGGATTCACTGCAGCATCCCCAAGCCAGCCTCATCTCATGACTTGGTTTTTACAAAAATGTGCCTAGAAATATTGAGAACTGGGAGTTTAAAATTCAAAACTTCAGCTAACTCTAGAAAGTCTTGTCATGGATGTAGAGACAGCTCTTCAGAGAACTGAGGGACTGACAGAGCTTCTACAATTCCAATTTCTATATAGGACTTCAACAACAACAAAGAGAAAAGCAAAAAACAAAAAAGTGGGGGAAGGCTAAATCCCGAGTGACGAATACACAGACAGGAAGAAGACAGAAAACCCAGCTTTTCTCAGAGAACACGAAGTTCAGGAAGTCCATAGACTTGAGAACACGAAGATCAGGAAGTCCATAGACTGGGGACTGCGAGCTCTCCAGTTGGGTTCTGTGGGCACATGGGTGGCAGGACAACATTGACTTTTGTGTGATACTATAGTAGATTCTGTAAACTATACTTTTGTTTTTTAACTTTTAAGTTCAGGGTACAAGTTCAAGTTTCTCACACACGTACACTGTGTCACGAGGGTTTGCTGTACAGACTATCTCATTACCCAGGTATTAAGCCTAGTGCCCATTCGTTACTTCTCCTGACCCTCTCCCTCTTCCCGCCTGCCACCCTTTGACAGGTCCCAGTGTCTGCTATTCCCATCTATGTGTCCCTGTGCTCGACCATTTACCTCCCACTTATAAGTGAGAATATGCGGTGTTTGGTTTTCTGTTCCTGTTAATTTGCTAAGGGTAGTGATTGCCAGCTTCATCCACGTCCCTGCAAAGGACATCATCGCATCTTTTTTATGGTTGCATAATACTACACTTTCAATCCTATAATTGTTTAGGATTCTATGTTGAGTGCATGTGTATTCACAGATGCTGTAGCGTACATCTGTCTTTTCCTCAGGAAAAAGACCAGGAATCTGAAAGGACGTCGAGGAGTGGCCGTGAACACCCCGTGTGCCATGAGGTCATGGAGACCATAACACGGTGGGGACACTGGATAAACTGACCACATCTCACCCTCCCAGGGACACAGTTCTCTTACTGGACAGGAAAGCATTCATTCACTCATTTTACAAAATATATTGCTTTTCTGTAAAGAACACAGGACTATAAAGATATATTAAATGTAGCCCCAGCTGCCCCTAAGAATGTTACTGAGACAGACCAAAACCAAAATACTAATAATACCAACCAACTAGACACACAAACAACCAAAACACTCACCCTTCCCCATGCTGAGGGAAACAGCGGGATTGTAGGGACAGGTGTCCAAACAAGACTAGGTGCTTAGGGATGGTTTAGTAAAAAGTAGAGCTTGAGAGAAACCTTAAAGGAGATAAATAAGCTAGCCAGGTGAAAACACTAATTGCTGGCATTCCAGGAAAAGGAAATACCATTTCTAGAGACACAAATTTATGTAAATGGTGGCATATTTGCAGAATATAAATAATTTCTGTGAATAAAATACACCAAATTAGATAAATATAGCTAAATAGTATAAGCTTTATCCTAAGGGCTGTGGAGAGTCATGAAAAGGACCTCACCACCCCACGTATAAGGTGGAAACTCACTCATGTGGCAGGCGGCCTGGGGAGAATCTGGTGGGACGTGTCTGGAACGTCATTGCACTTGTGTTAAGTAATTACCACTAGGGTGAAGACTGGGAAGAAATTCAGAAGGAACTTCACGTCTATAGGATTTGACCTGGGTCTGTAGGGAAGGGAGGCCACAATCATGGAAAGCAATGTTTAGAGTCGGCAATATGGAGTCCCAGCATTTGGGGTCATTCAGGAAATGCTCATAAGGGAACAGGAGGAGGAAGAGCAACTTCTCTGTCCTGAGACTGACACACCCGATCTGCGTCTGGTGCTCACACTGACCTTCTGCCCACAGAGCTGTGCAGCGTCAGCCCTGGTAAGGGTGCTTGTCTCGCTTGCTTTAATCTGGGCTTCCCGTAGGCAGGCACTTTCTTAGGTGTTCAGTAAATGTTTGTTAAGCAAACAAACAAATGTATACATTCCTCTCTTGCCTTGTGTACATCTCACAGTAGAAAAGTGTGGACTTCCCAGTTTGCAATTAGCTTTCATGAAAGTTACCACACTTCTCTTTCCTGGTAAGAGTATTTTGTGAATGAATGTGACATCGCAGTACATACGGCTTAATACAGCAGCAAGGGAACCACAGTTGCCTCTAAGAGCTCTCCGGTTCACACTGAAGTGAATTTCCTTGTTCACCTGTTATCTCAGCCAGATTATCTGAAATGTTCTTCATCTCTCAAAGCAGCCACATAATTAGGTAGAGGCAAGACCCCAATAAAAAACAGATGCTGCCTGCTTCAGAAACAAGGCTTTCTTGGGAACATAATTTCAAGGTTTGAAGCATGAGTTATTTCCCCAAAGCAATAGAATTGTTGATCATGTTAGATTCCCAAGAACATTATTTTTAAAAGCCTGCTGACAAAATTGGTTAGTGTATTTCAGCCCTGGCAGGTGCTTAGTCAGAATGGCTTTACTCTCCAGGGAAACACAGAAGGTGGAAATGCACAATTATTAGGATTGAGGTCACCGACAAAGCTTCTCTCATTGAAAAAAAAATTTAATATAAATATATAAATTGCAGGCACACACACATATGAAGTGTAGTTAATTTTCATTTTCCATTTCATTTCAAGATGCATTTTTGTTTTCTGACAAATCTGTTCTTGTAACAACCCTTCCTATTATAATACAACAGCTTTATAATGTCTTTTAAAGTATTAAAAGCAAACTCAGAAATGTTGTGCCTTTTTACCTACAATTTTAACCTATTTTGTCCATCCTTGGTCTTAAAATACTAACTTTGGCAATCAGGCAAAATCATCATAGCTCAGGTATCCCATTTAGCAATGACATCAAGTGGCGATCTACCCTGAAATTGTATGAAGACCACACAAGCACCCAATGAGAGTGCTGTCATCAGTGTGGTAGGGCGGGAGCTTTCTGCCAACATCTGCCCACAGAAGCAACAAGTTTTACAGCTAACCGCACAAGAGAAGGTCCAGCACACTGAAAGAACAAAAAATCCAATAACGAATGCTTTGAAGTGGGCAAAAAGCACAGTTTCAGCTTATCTGCCTCACTCCTTCTGCCAGGCAGCATAGCTCAGTGTCAAGGGGGACCCCTCAGCCTATGATCTCCTTGATGGGGAAAGTGAGAGTATAGTGAGCAAGCACCCAGTCCCCCAGCCCTGGAGGACACTGCCCAAGAGGCCCACCTTTTTCTTGCCCCACCTGGAACACTGCAGTTAACAGCACAGCTGTGTGGTTGGCGATACTGGGAGGAGAGAAGAGAGATGTGTGCTCCACCAACACCCTGCAGACTCCACAAGGAAGCCCACCCATGAGTCACCTAGGACACCCATATGTGGATCCCCCCAAACCGGCCCATGGGCACCCCAAGGACTACATACAACTCGCCTCCCCCTGTACCTAAGCTGGCTTCCCAAGCATGCCCCTGCAGACAGCGAGTGCAAGCATGACAAGCAGACACCCAGCTCAACTCTGCAGAATTTGGAGAAGACACACATACATTAGCATTTCAGGGCATCACACTGGAGAAAACAAATGGGAGGCTTTTAGCACGTGTCCTGGACTTTGCAGAATCAGAAGGCATACAATCTTAAGAACTTCCTGCCAAGAAGAATATGAGGGGTTAAGCAGGCGCATCCACAGAAAAGATCTAAAATAGCCTCAGAATCCACAGCAGAGCTGATTGGTGGAGGTATTTCTCTCCTTAAGCAAGTCAGTAAAGACTGGAGGAGGTGATCGCTTCTTCAAATGTGCCAACAGCAATGCAAGACTTGGAGGAACATGAAACAATCAAGGAAACATGATACCACCAAAGGAGCATAATAATATTCCTATAACCAACCCTAGAGAAATGGAGATATACAAACTGCCAGAAAAATTCAACATAATTGTGTTAAGGAGGCTTGGTGAGCTACAACAGAACATAGACACTCAACAAAATTTAAAAATAATACATAAACAAAATAAGAAGCTCAATACAGATATAAAATCCTTTTAAAACAAAATGAAAGTTCTGGAGCTGAAGAGTAAATTAATGGAAGTTTAAAAGGCAATGGACAGCATCAATATCTGGCTTAAACAGAAGAAACTTGAAGACATGGCATTTGGAAAGATTCCGTTGGTGGGAAAAAAAGATTGAGAGATTCTATAAAATGTATGGGACACCATCAAGAAAGCTATAATTCATACTACAGAAGTCTATAAAAGAAAGAGAAAAAGAGGGAGAAATCTTATTTTTAAAAATAATGGCTTCAAATTTACTAAATCTGTGAAAAGGTATGGACATTCAAGTATGTGAAGCTAAAATGCCTCCAATTAAGTTCAACCCAAAGAAGACCTCACCAATACACATTATATTAAAACTTTCAAAAATCAAAGACAGAGAATTTTGAAAGCAGCAATTAAAAAAAATATCAAATAGAGGGGAACCCCTACAAGGCTACTAGAGGATTTTTCAGCAGAAACCTAGAGGGCCACGACAGAGGAAGATGCTACATTTGAAATGACGAAAAAAAGAAAAAAATAATAAACCTCAATCTGACAAGCAAAGAGACTTCACCTGGAAATGCGGTCTTTTAGAAATAAAGAAGAGATGAAGACTTTTCCAGTCAAGCAAAAGATGAAAAAGGCCTCTCTCCCGGCCACAGGCCCAGCCGGTGTCATATGTTTTGGAAAACTGGATGCTGGTGCCCTTCCTTCATTTCTCCAATCACATCAGTCCCAAACACACAAATCACTTTTGGCCTTCAACCACCGGGGTGAAACTCTAGCTCATATTCCTGTATTTGAATACCCATTGTGGTCTTTACGAGATTCCTCCTACAAGTGTAGGAAGAGAGGCAACACCCTAGCATTTATGGAATGTCTACCAGGTGCCTGGATCAGTATAATAATTTTACTTGGTCCAAAGTAAATCCCTTCAGGTAAGTATTAATCTCCCCATTTCACGGATGTGAGTACTGGTGCTAAGAGGAGTTGAAGCGTCCAAAACCACATGGTCCATCCATGGTGGGGCGTAGGAACAAACACAGACCATTTGGATTCCAAAGCCTGTGTTCTTTTAGAATACACTTTGTCACCTCAGGTGGAGAAACAAGAAGAGAGACGAAGGGCTGGTCCTGTCAGTGACGAGGAAGGAGTGAGTCTGTGACATCATTACTACTAACATAAATATTAGTATTATGATTATTTCGCCGTTACATTAGACCAGACATCACACAGAGTGACTTCTGAACACAGACATTTAAAATTTTCACAACCACCCTGCAGAGCGGGTGTTAGTATTTCCATTCTTAGTTAAAGAAAAACTGAGACCTAAAGTGCTTTGTTTTCCTGGCCCAGGTTTCACAGCTGGGAGGCGGCAGAGCAGGAGCCCATCCTTCTCGGCCCGGCTCCAGCCTCCACCACCTTCCACACAGGCCCTGAGTTTTGGGGCACAACTGCAGAGCGCCATTTCTACAAATCCACTGTGTGTATTTTATATATTTTTCTAATCACCAGTTAATTCAAAATGCATCAATGACATGCTGTGGCCCCCGCCGTGAGGAGCATACAGTGAGACCGTCACATGCGTCACGCAGCTCTGGGGCTGTGAACCCAGGGCCCGTCCTGTCCTCCACAGCCTGGAGGCCGGGATGAGAGATTTCAGTGATGGACTGTGTCAGTGGAAAGGTAAGGAAAATTTCAGTGAGACGGCAGAGAAGCACGAGGTGGGTGAAAGGTGCCTCCTTACCTCTGACATGGCCTGGCAACCTATGCACACCAGTTCTCTCAGTGTGCTGCGTGTTCCTCCTCACCTCTAGATCCTCTTGCCTGTGCCATGCTGTCGGTGGGATGATGTGTGCCTTCTGCCTGGCTGACTCCCCACAGGGACCCCTTGTTGCCCCCTGAGGCTGGCTGGGGTGCCTGTCTTGAGCTTCAGTGTTGTAGCACTTGTTCTATAGCCCTGTAACCCTGACCTGTTCGTAGCCTGTGGCCCTGACCTGTTCTGTAAGCGTGCGGCGCGGCCTGTTCCTGTAGCCTGTGGCCCTGCCTGTTCTATAGCCCTGTGGGCCTGCCTGTTCTATAGCCCTGTGGGCCCCTGGACCCTGTTCTGTAGCCCTGTGCCCTGACCTGTTCTGTAGCTGTGCGGCGCTGGCCCTGTTCTGTAGCCGTGCAGCTGGCCTGTTCTATAGCCCTGTGGCCTGACCTGTTCTAATAGCCTGTGGCCTGACCTTGTTCTATCGCCCTGTGCCCTGCCTGTTCTGCAGCTGTGCCCCTGACCTGTTCTTGTAGCCGGCAGCACTGACCGTTCTATAGCCCTGGTGGCCCTGCCTGTTCTATAGCCCTGTGGCCCTGACCTGTTCTGTAGCCGTGCGGCGCTGGCCTGTTCTGTACCCATGTAACCGCAGCCTGTTCTGCAGCCGTTTGGCCCTGGCCTGTTCCAGAGCCCTGTGACCCTGGCTGTCTGCACAGCCCATGGCTTTGGTCCTAGAAGGCCCTGACTGGGGCTTTTCACCTTTGTGTCTCTGAGACGTCAGTGCCCAGCAAATAGTGGGCACTTAATTCACACTTGTTGAATGAATAAATAATAAAAAGAGCAATTATTTTCATTGAGCCTTTGAATAATTGAGTTTAAGATACTATAGTTTGAGTTTGGACTGAATGTTGCCTTGGTCATGTTGTAAACACCTGGAATATCGAGAATGTAAGTCCAGTGAACCAGTATGACACAGTCATCTGTTTCTCAAGAGAAATGCTCGAAGGCATTCAGGAGATTCAGGAAATTCACTGACGCCCAAGGGCTGGGTAGCGTTTGATTCACAAATGTAAAAACGGTGGAACAATGCCTCACATCCTCCTGAAGCACATGATAATTTCTGAGCATACGAATAGTTGAGGATGGCTACTGCATCCTGCATTTTTTAAACACCTGGAATCAAAGTAAAAGAATTCATAGCAAAAGCCTAAACTTACAGAAACAAATAAAAGATCCCTGTCCTTTGGCTTTCTTTTGTGCCCTGAAGGAATCCGCCATTGCTGTGATGATTTGATGTACCCGCCCAAATCCTTCCCTGCACATGGAAATACGATCCTCCCTGAGGTGGCCTCCGGGAAGCCGCACAAGACACCTCCCATTTCGGGGAACCAAGAAGCAGCGCTCACAACAACTGTCCTCAGTCACCCGCACCGTAACTTTGAAGAAAAACGCGCCAAACTCTGATGGAATACATTGCACAACGCTGCAGCTTTGCCTTTTCAATATGCACTTGGGAGCATAAAAAAAGCATTCGCTGAGAAAAGAAAGAAAAACAACCTAAGCCACAAATAACAGACTATGTATGTTAAAAGTCCAAAACAAATTAAGATAAACTGTTAGAATTTAGTAAGGTTTCTGGATATAAGGTCAAAATTTTAAATGTAATTTTATTTGTACAATCCAGAAACACACAGAAAACGAAACATTTAATATCTGGAACAAATCTACCAACTATGTACAGGGCCACTGACTCAATGTTGTGAAGGTATCTTTTACTACAAATAAATCTGTAGATGCAATGAATTCTCATTAATTGCCCAGAATTTGTGTTTGTGAAGTTTTTCAAATTCTGAAATGTATATGGAGTTGCAGAAGCCGAGGACAGGTGAAGGGGCTGGGAAAGGGGCCCGGGCGCTGGCTGTGCCCTGAAGGTCCTGATGCCGAGACCAGCAAAGGGGGTGCGTGGAGAAGTCCCGCAGCCAGGCAGTCCCGCAGCCAGGCAGGCGGGGACACCACCCATGACAGAATGTCTCTGGGAGACTTCACCCCACAGCGCTGGATCATCGAACGCCTACAGAGAAAAGAAGGAAACTCAACCCACCTCAGGTCCCCACAGAACAAACCCCAGGTGGGTTGTGGAAATGAACAGGGAGGGTGAAAAAATAAAGATCCTACAAGATAACCTTGGAAAATGCCTTTATACTGGGAAAGAAAAAAATTTTCCTGACAAAACACAAACGTTGTAACCATAAAGGAAAAAAATTTATTAGCCAAACTATATTAAATAGTAATGTAAATAATATAAATATAAATACAAGTGCAAATGTGCATGTATTTACACACACACGCGCGCACACCAGGTGCAGGTTAAAATTCTCAAAAGGAAAGATGCCAGGTGTAAAACATTTCACAGGCGTCCACACACCTCCACATTAAAATGATGTGAAAGCATCACCGTGAGTCGCTGCACAGCGTTCCAGTATCTCCCTGTGCCATCCTTCATCTAACTTGCCCCGTCCTTACCTTCTGCAGGTAGAGGGGTCCCAGGCCGTGGCAATGGCTCCCATGCCCGGAGGCGGGGTGGGGAGGACGCTGACTGGGAAGACGAGGGCTCCACCTGCTCCTCCGTTGCAGGAAGGCACAGGCCATGTGCAATGCACATCTCAGGTTCTCTGTCTATAAAACAGGAACAAATCCTATCTGCCCTATTTCTGCCCAAGATTTATGGAAGAATCAAGATAATAGAATTTCAATACTCTATCAATGCTATGTTAAATTGAATGAGGAACAAGCATGTCACTTCACACAGATCATTTTAATTTTGGTTGTCACTCTTTCCATTCAGAATTTCAGCAGCAAACTTCCCAAGGCACGTGTCCTAGTCAGCCCAAGATACTATAACAAAGTACCATCCACTGGGCAGCTTGAGCAACAGACACTCACTTCCCGCAGGTCTGGAGGCCGAGGTCCAAGACCAAGGCACCGGCAGGGCTGGTTTCGCCTGAGGCACCTTCTCTGGGGGCCGTGGCCTGTCGTGACGGCACCCACAGGGCTTGGCTTCTCTGTGTGGGCCCAGGAAGAGAGGGAGCCTGTGGGATCTGGTGCCTGTTCTCACAAGGACACTCACCCCAGCCCCCAGCACGAGGCCCCACCCTCAGGACCTCATCAAACCCTAATCTCCTCCCCCGGGGGTGAGGCTACAACCTACGAATTTCAGAGCGGCACACACATTCTGTCCATAACACACTTGTCCGTTTAAGGGGATATTTTCCTTCTAGTTCTTTATTAGAAATAGAAAACATTTAAAAAAAAAAAAAAAACTGGTAAGAGGATAAAAATCTCAGTCATCCCAGTTGGCCCAAGATTTTCAAAAGAACAATCCTAACCTGAGAAAACGCTCAGGCTTTGTTTTCCTTAGTTCTGTACTTACGGTTCCACACTTAGGCAGACTCAGCTTAAACCCATGAGGTTCTGGGGGGCACCCGTCCCTGGTCCAATCAGTGTGTGGCCCTGGGACAGCTACAGGGTAGGTATCAACACTTTTCAAATGCCGTTTGCTGTCACTCCAAAAAGAAGCCACCTGCAGTGCAATTCCAGTGACAGATCCATGACAAGGCCAGACTAACACATCATTAATGACTTAAGCCAATGGAAAAGCAGTTATTTTATAAAAAGACAATAACCAAACACCCACTTGCTGGCAGACACTGTTATTTCACAGCAGATTCAATGTGGTGGCAACACAGCTGATTTGGGAGTGCAATAATGATGCTTTAGGCATACGTGGTGCTGAAAACAGGATTTTCTTCCGTTCGAGGGTGGAGCTGCGCTGTTGACTAAAAACATCCATTTCTATAATCAGCAACCTGAAGGCTTTCTTACCACAGAAGGGCCAGAGAATATTCCATCTCCATGGCCGCCCCCGCCTGAGCATCTGCGTTGAGTCTTCCTGTGTTCAGCTGTTGGACATCACTCAGCTGAAGCAGCTGAGAATCAGCTCCATTACTGCACCCACAGCTTCGCGACTGGACATTTAAAATGCAGCAACACAGGCCGGGTGTGGTGGCTCACACCTGTAATCCCAGCACTTTGGGAGGCCGAGGCAGGTGGATCACTTGAGGCCAGAAGTTCGAGGCCACCCTGGCCAACATGGTGAAACCCCATCTCTACTAAAAATTCAAAAATTAGCCAGGTGTGGTGGCACGCACTTGTAGTCCCAACTACTTGGGAGGCTGAAGCAGGAGAATCGCTTGAACCTGGGAGGCAGAGGCTGCAGTGAGCCGAGATCACCACTGCACTCCAGTTTGGGTCACAAAGCCCAGGCTGTTTCCAAAATGAAATAAAAGAAAAAGAGAAAGAAAAAAGTAAAATGCCATAATATAGATTAACTAAATTCTAATAGTTAATTAGAATTAGGCTAGGCTAATATCCTCCCAAGTAATAAATATAATCAAAGTTACAGAAACAGCTGAGCCAGGCGCCCGCCAGTGTGGAGGGTGCTGTAGTGAGCCAGGCACACAGTGGGCATTCAGGCAACGTGGAGAGACCGTGAAACAAGGAGGCACAGAGGGGACGCGGGCCCGAGCCGGGGGAGTCAGAGACACGTCAGGAAAACACACGACCTGGACGTGGAAGGGTAGAATACTCCAACACGGGGAAGGTGTTGACTGTGCCGTTAACTGAAGCGTACGACAGGTAAAAGGAACTACAAAGCAACAGAATATGTTCAAAAGGTGGCCGAAGCCACTGAGAAAGGTTTTGAGTGTTATGTTACACTCGCGGCAGATGCGTGGTCTCTGGTAAGAGCAGGCCGTGGAGGCCCTGGGAGCCTGACTTCACAGGACACGAGGCTCTGTGCAGGGGTCCACAGACCACCATGAAGGTGACAGCTGGGACTGCCGGGGGTCCAGGAGCCCAGTGGGTCCAGAGATGACATGTGGCTGCAAATAAGGAAACTGACAAAGCCATCCAGGCTCCATGGCAACGGCAAAGCTTCCGGAAACACGTTTCTTCCTGAATGAGAAGCAGCGGGAGGCAGCAGGGAGGAAGCTGGAGGTGGAGGCCGCCCCACGCGTCTGTCCAGCACCTCCTGGACGGTGGATATCCGAGCTGGGGGCCTCATCTGAAAGGGCTGGAGTCTTTCACAGTTGGCATGGCAATGAAAAAAGGTACGGAAAGGCAGTTAACACGTTTCAGGACAAGCAGATCAGAGCCAGCCCTGCAGGTGTCCAGGCAGATGAGTAGGCACTTTTGGAATGTGGAATCTGAGTGCAGGCTGCGAGAGATCGCTTGGGAGCAGGCCCCCTCAGCCAGCCGTGAAGTCTGAGTGTGTGGGAAGCACATGCCTGCCCCCTCAGCCCGCCGTGAAGTTTGAGTTCACGCTTATCACATGCCAGGTTCCGTGTTAGGCTCCAGCTGCCCAAGAGTGATGGGGGAAGCCGCCCTCACGGGACCTGAAGTGTAGCATGAAGGTCAGTTGTGAGCCAGCATGAACACGGAAACCAGCTTCCAGGAGCATTGAGCGAAGGTTCGGCCTGGAAGCAGCACGCACCGTCCAGATGCTGCCCGTGGATCTGTGCCTTGCGTCTGCACGCGCCCTTTCTTCTTTGCGGTGACCCCACCGGAGATGCTTTCTCTTCTGTCCATCCACGCTTCTCAAGCATGTATCAGTTTTTGTGGCACGTGGGAACTGCAAAGCCTCAGGTGTCTTGTTGGTTGGTTTCTTCAGAACCGAGACCTGGAAATGCTGGGGAGATTGTCTGACTCTTGCCAGTCTTGGTTCTAACTCACGGGCTGTGTGGAGCTCAAGGCTCCTGGTTGGCTGTGGAGTCCACGCCCAGGGCCTCCCACCTCCACCAGCCACGGCCCTGATGGACCCCTGTTCTGTGCTCCTCATCCTCCCTGCTCTGGGAGGCAGGGACAGCGGAGCTACGCGTGACGCCAGGAGCTTCCCTGCTGGCCTTGAGTCACAGATGCTTAGAGGTGGGACGGACAGGCCTCTCGCCTGCAGGTGGGAGACCACGGTGGAGACATGGCAAGCAACTGCTCAATGTCTTAACTGACTCCCCTAACCCTTTGCTGTTTCTGGGGATGGTCAATCGTGTTTCTTTTTTCAGAACCCATCAGCACAGCAAGGCTGAAATCCCCTCCTCCCATCCGTAATCACAGCAGGAAAGGAACAAAGAAGGAATGTCCTGGCATCCCATGGCCTTTCAAAATTGAGTCTGGGTAAAATGGAAATAACTTTTTGATTTTATCTATACAATACCAGGACTTCTTGGGCGTGACAGAGAAGTATTATATCAATTATGTGAAAGAGAATTGTCCAGGAAGACATCTAGGTGACCTTCTATAGTGACAACTCACATTTCTACAGCTCCTGGGTGTCTGCAAAATGCTCTCATCTGACTCATCTCGTACCACACCCACTTTCCCACCCACCTCCCAGCTGTGTGTCATCCTCTCTAAAGAAAAAGTGCCCCAAAGTGTGAGGGCCTTCCCTCTGCCGCACATCACGGAGAACCCAGGAATAAGCCCAGAATGTTAGACAGCACGCTCGCAGCTGGAAGCATCTCTCCACCGCACGTCACCGAGAACCCCGAGTGTTGGACGGCACGGAGCACAGCTGGAACCATCTCTACATCTCAGGAACACTTCGGGGGTGGCCGTCGCTCACTGGAGCATTCACCTGCAAGACTTCGCAGGGCCACCGAGGACCCGGCTCAGTTCCACTGCTGATGACGGCGGCGTTCGTCCGTCTGAGGTCAGGCATCCCTGCGTCACGGTGACAAGCATGGAGGTCCTGGCAGCCCTGGCACCGGCTCTCGCCTGAAGCCCGCACAGAGCCGGCTCTGGAATGCCGCTGTGTGCCACACCCTCCAGTTTATCCCGTTCCCAATGCATGTCCAGGAAAGATGAATAAACAAAGTGCATATCTGTGCAAAAGAGATCACTTAAAGGCATATTTAAATGATGTGCTCTTCTCTTCGATTTTCCTTCATATGTGATCTTTCCCCTAGTCATACAGAAATAGCCATTTGCTCAGGGAGCTGTGATTGTCAGGGTGGAAATGCAAATTAAAGGAAGAGGCATCACTTCCGCCCTGATTGACGGAATGAGTAGCTGAGTTCCCACCAAAACACGTGTAAAAGTAATGAAGTCATGGCTGTAAAGAGACAAGTAAGTGGATAAATAAGTACTTGTATGAACACACACACACATACACACACGTGTACATATACATATATGTACTGTCTAAATCCCTTAAACACACACACACACATACACTTGTGTACATATACGTATGTATTGTCTAAATCCCTTGAACTTTTTTTGACATACCAAGAGCCAGGCCTGGAGGAGTTTTCATGCCGTAGTCCTGGGTGGAAAACTGGGGATGAGATGAAGGAAGTGCCCTGCCCAGAAAGGCCCCTGCCGGAGAAGGACATCTGGAGTGAAAGAAGGTGGGACAAGGAGCTCACAAGCTGGTGTCTTTTCTTTCCTGATGCTCAGGACGGAATCTGAAGGCACAGCATTCAGGGCAGAGCCTCGGAGCGGCCGTGGGTGCCTGGTGGGTGCCCGTCGGCCAAGCCCCAGCCCCGGCTCGGACCTGCAGCCACCCCGAGTCAGGATTCCTAAGCAAGTCAGGGGGTTCTGGTGGAGACCGCATGTAGCGGCTGAGGAGGCAGTTTGGGGTGTCGAGGCTTTGCTCCGGAGGGTCCTCGGCCAGAGGCAGTGGCAGGAGCGCAGTGTGCTCAGCCCCCAGCGGTGCCCACCACCCACCAGGAGCCACCAGACTTCAGAGACCAGACCCCGACCTCCACCGCCAGCCACAGACCATGCCAGGGCCCCCTCTCGCCTGCAGCAGGGAAGAAGGAGCTGCAAGAGGTGGAATATTTGCCTCTGGAAGCTGAGTCAGCCTGAAACTAAAAAACCTGAAGTCCTCGTAGTAACTTCTGTCTCCTCCAGCTGCTGCCAGTGTGTGAGGAGGGGCCACGTACAGAAAAGCAAAGAATATATGAGGAAGCCGACCATAAAATTATAAAAACTCGGATTCTTCTTCCTCTCAATGAAGGCCTAACATCGATGTGATGATAGGGAGCTATGCTTATAATCGCGTTATAAACATGAAAAGCAGATACATCGTTGCCTGTATATTATAGAGATGACTATACAGCCATGTAAGTGTAGAGAAAAAATTAAAACAATACACTGAAATATTAGTGATGGTTGAATTATGATGTTTGTATTGCTCAAGGTGATTTCATCTTTTTTTCTATTTTGTATAGTTTTATGACATAAAATAACATTTATTTGAGCCTGCATTTTCTCCTGAAAATCAGTTACATATACATAAAGTTAATCTTGCTTTCCTTCCAGAAGTTGTCTTGCTATGTAGACTAATGATCAGCTATTTCCTCCATCTCAGACAGGGGCATTCACAGAAAAATATTAAGAAATTCGACTGATTACCTTGGTGTTCTGAACAAGTCAGAAAAACCCTTTGGCTATAATAAAATACTTTGTTTTATTCAGTTGTAGGTGACAGTCAAGAATTCTTTCTTTTTAAAAATATTTTGAATTTTACTGAAAACTCCTAGGAACACACAGCTAATGTGGACTGAGTGAGCTACACAAGGATGTAAAATTTAACCAGATCATCCGACTGCAAATTCAAAAACTAAAAACTTACCATGGGTCCCACGAGGAGCCCATCCCACTCCATAGTCTGCATTTTCTAAATAAGAAACTGACAGGTCGGGTAAAGTGACTGCAGTTGTCCTCATCTTGCTGATATTAAGAGTTTCAAAGAATCGCTGTTTGGAGAAAGTGAAGGGGGAAAAGCTGGAGTGGAGGCAGAGAGGGGTGAGGAGGGCAGAAGCCCAGGACAGAGCAGGGAGCAGGGCAGAGGGTACAGGGGGGGCAAGAGGGGAGAGGGGAGAGGGGAGAGGGGAGAGGGCAGAGGGGAGAGGGAAGAGGACAGAGGGCAGAGGGGAGAGGGGAGAGAGCAGAGGGCAGAGGGGAGAGGGCAGAGGGGAGAGGGCAGAGTGGCCACAGTGTGATGACTGAGTTAAGCCAAGCACTCACTAGCGAAAGAGGGAACTTCAGTCCCAGCCCCAACCTGGCTCCTGCTCTCAGGTGAGTGGTGAGCAGTGGGGCACCTGCAGGATGATTTGCATCCTGCTGATTTGCAGGATGAAGTGAAGGCCACTCAGAACCACCGCAGGACAGAGGACAGGCGTCTGAACCGCACCCCGTGGAAAGGGAGCCAGGGAATGGGAAGTTGGGCACAGCCTGGGGGACCCGGGGCCTCACTCAAATCTCCTGAGGCCAGCCATGGGGACACATGTTCAAATCATTCGTTCTTGTCAAGGTAAAGGTATTGCTGAAGAATTTAAAATAAGAATAAAACTGAAGTTCAGAGAAGGGAACGGGTTCAGCTCTGAGAGCTGCTGTTCCATCCAGTGAGCCCTGTGTCTGTCGAAATCGGAGACGTTGCTTCTTTTTCCTATGACAACTGCACAGAGCAAACATATCCCTCTGCCCAACCCTGTGGTCACACCTCCTCTCAGGGAAACTGGCTCTCTGGACCAGGAATGGATAAATGGTTTTACGTTTGATTTTTTTTTTTTTTTTTTTTCATCAAAGAAATGCTTTCTCAGGGGATGGCCTGCCACTTTGGGGATTTGGCCCCAAGGCGGCCTCCTTGGGAGGGCTGGATGATTTCTATTAGCCAGAGAGAAGAAAACAAAGTTATAGAATCCATACCCACTTCCTGGAGCTGCTCTTAAACACTGTAATTACCTTTTCCTTCAGAAAGAGCACTTTGTAAGCCTCCGACATCCAGTAACTCAAGTCCTGAGGAGGCAGCAATGATGCCAGCTGTGGGTCATTAGCCATCTCCCTGTGGGAGGAAAGAGGGGCAGGATTGTAACTCCCCCTGTTCCACCTTCCCTCCAGAGAGGGAGGAGAAAACCCTCACCCCAGCCGAGCCCACAGCATGTCCACATGGCTTGTGATTTGTTACAGGACTTTCTAAACATATTTGGCCACATTATCTCAAAGAATAAATTCGAATTTCAGTTTTGCACTCAATTCTTATTCCATATTTTATTTCAGAACATAAGAGGACAACACAATACAAAAGTGCTATTTAAAAATATGATTTCCTTCTTTATAAAGTGCACCAAGTCCAGCACTTTGGGCTCCTCGCCGGACTCACAGGGCTGGCTGTGTCACAGGGTCACCGGCGGCTGCCACCCCTGCAGGGTGTGAATGGCTTCATCACCAAGCCACCACCCCAAGGATCTGTTAGCCCGGCATCTGGAAAAAGCCCAGCATGCAGGACGTTTACCCAGAAAGTAGGAAAACCTGGATGGTAATAATTTTCCATATCAAGTTATACGACTTTCTACTCCCTTTTTAAAAGGACAGACACACTCTGTGCCCAGGTAGAAATTTGCATGGCAGCTTCTTACCAGGCATTATGTTAAAAATGAATTCCTTGACTTTCATCTCCAGTTAAGGCTGTCGGAAGGTAGTTTTAACTGGCACAAATAATGTAAATTTTATCAGCACAAAAACTGCAGTTAAATTGTCTAAGTGCGTGTGTATGTGTGTGTCAGAAAAAATATTTAAGATAGTTTTTAAAAATAATTCAAGTATTTTGATTACACTCACACAGTCACGCTCCTGATTAGACTTGCAATCAATAGTTGATGAATGCTGAACTGTCTTAAGCCACGTTGGCTTAAACCGCAAGACAGCGTCGGGGAGGAGAAAACCAGGAGAAAGACACAAACAAAGCCAAGATCAACGCTGCCCTCTTTTCTCAAAGAAAACAGCACCAGGGAAAATGGAGCCAATGACAGGCAATGGCCGTTTTCAGAGCCCGTCCTGCCCGTGTGAGGACACAGTGACCGTCCCTGAGCCGCGCCTGCCCTGCCCCAGCTCAGCTTGCCCCTGCAGGCTGCTCTGGGCTTCCCGGGTAAAATAGCAGTAATTCAGTCCTGTCTCTGGCGATGCTCGCTGCAGTGATGGATCTTTTCTCTTTTGCTTTATTGCATATTTGACTCCGGGTTTTTCTTAGTAACTATGTTCTTATAACTATTTTCTTATAACTCTCAATTATTTTTATAACTATTTTTTCATGTATTTTTTTCTCTTACAAAGTCAGGTTTGGAATCTCTCAGCCACATTGCTATGAATGGGTATTTCCCTTATATATCTATGTGCCGAATCTGGTTTCCAGGGTTATTCATCAGTGCCTTTAAAAGGCATGATTCTGTGTTTTAATCAACACGCATCTCTCGGAAAAGTGATGTGGTGAGCTGGGAAGTGTGTGAGCTTCTGTCCAGGACATTCCATGTAAATCCACCAGCACTCCCTGACCGTGTGGCCACAGTCCATTTGTTCAGCATGTCTCAGGCTTGGTTTCCTCACCTGCAAAAGGAGAGGGCAGTAATACCCACATCACAGGATGAAATATCTCATCTCCCGCACATTCATGTTCTGTTTGAATAAACACATGGAATAGGTCTCCTGCGTTTCAGTGCCTGGGGCTCAGGCTGGGTGAGATGGGCAGTCCATGGCCTATGCCAGGGTGCAGGTGCTTTGAGAAGCTTCTGCTTTAGGGATGGCCCTGAGAATCACGCTTCCTATGAAAGTGGCCAGCTGAAGGCCACAGGGACACAGAAACGCCAAGCTCCACGGTCATGGATTATTATATCTTAAACTATGTGTTTACATTTCATTCTTTGTAGAGAACGGTTCACCATGTATTCCGAAAGGCTTCTGGCTGGAACACACATGTGGATAACTGCACGTCAGCACCACGTTTTCCACATTTCCCCTGGGGCTTGTCTGGTGGTTTGGGTGCTACTTTGCAGTCCCTCGGAGCCTGAGAAGTGCTGCATCTCAAACACCCAACATTTCCACCCAGGCCTCCCCATTTAGGAAGCCAAGTGTAAGCAGGTGCTCCTGGGGAGCCGTTCACAAAATCCTCTCTCCTGCCAGTTTTTCCACTTTGCTGACTTCCAGGTAATAGCAGTTTTAAAAGGATGTTTTCCCGGAGGTTCTCGGCCCACCCAGTGAGAGGCTGTTATTGTCGGTTTTATTGAATGTGTATATTTTGATCTCTGTAGGATTTTGCATTCACGGTAGAGGGGGAGGACTGCACAGCAAAATCGTGTGAGCAGGGCTGCAGCTGTGAGGGCCGGCGGAGAGCGCACACAGCTCAGGCCGTTCCCACCTCCGGGCTAACTCTCCATACTTCGCTGCCCATTTGTATTTAATAAGAAATAGGAAAATACCTGCTTTTCTCCATGTTGTTTGGACTTTTTCCTCAGTTCACACGGAATGGTTTCCAGACTAAGGCACATTAGCAGAGTATAGACTCCCCAACGTAAAATGGTTTCGCTTAGATTTTTTGACTTTATGATGACGTGAAAGTGACAGGCATTTGGTAGAAACTGTTCTGTTTTTCACTTTCAGTAAAACATTCCACAAATCATATGAGAACTAACGCTTTACTATCAAGCGGGCTTTGTGGGAGATGATTCTGCCCAACTGTGGGCTGATATGTGTTCTGAGTGTGTTTAAGGTGGGCCAGGCCAGGTTGTGATGCTCCCTAGGAAGGAGGTACTAAAGGCATTTTCTACTCATGGTATTTCCAAGGCATACACTGAGTTTATGGAGACACGGCGACATAACCC
The DNA here is from genome assembly GCF_001698545.2 of Rhinopithecus bieti. Classification (NCBI taxonomy): domain Eukaryota; kingdom Metazoa; phylum Chordata; class Mammalia; order Primates; family Cercopithecidae; genus Rhinopithecus; species Rhinopithecus bieti. Next base: position 324,885 of record NW_016821253.1, on the reverse strand, counting down.
CATTGTAAGTTCAGTGTCTGTATATTGAGGTCAGTAAATCCTTTATCATCTTCCTCGGCAGCACAGAAAATCATAGAACCCTTGGGGATGACAACGAACTGGTAAATGGAACTGACGGAAACTTCAAACAGACTGAGTTCCGATGGCGACCGTTCCCCTGGCCAACCCAGGCAGCAGCAGGGCAGCCTCATGCGGCAGGAAGGGTTGTGACTTCTCCAGCTCTGCCAGCTACAGCATGTGACCCAGCCAAAGTGCCAGCATCCCAGCGCTCAGGACACCATCTGGAAATGGCAGACCCAAAGATCTACTTTACTTTTAAAATTACACCATCCTAAGAGTGAGTCGTCAATCCTGGCAGGCCATTCACATAATGGAGCTATTGGATTACCTCTGTTTCATGCTCTAAGATGTATTTGCATTTATTTCCATGCAGTTGTTGTTATTTTTATTTATTTATTTATTTATTTTTTAAAATCATCTCATTTTTTCCAGATTTGTTACATAAAATTGACAATGTGATGATTTGATATATGTGTACATTGTGAAATGGTGATCACAATCAAGTTAATGAAGACATCCATAGTCTCACATAGTGACCTTGGTGCGTGTGTGTGTGTGTGATGAGAGCACTGAATTTCTACCCTCTTAGTGAATTTCAAGTATGCAGTACAACATCACTAACCATAGTCACCCACTGTGTCTGGGATCCCCCGGACTTAGTTACCTGATAACTGAATCTTGGTACCTTTGACCAATGCCTCCTCATTTCACCACTCCAGCCCAGCCCCTGGCAACCACCATCTCTTACTCTCTACTTCTGTGAGTTTGACTTTATTAGATTCTACATACAAATGTGATCATGTGGTATTTGTCTTTCTGTGTCTGGCTTACTTCACTTAACATCATATCTTCCATGTTCCTCCATGTTGTTACAAACGGCAGTATTTCCTTCTTTTTAAAGGCTAAATAGTATTTCCTTATATGTACGTATCACAGTATTTCCTTCTTTTTAAAGGCTAAATAATATTTCCTTATGTGGATGTATCACATTTCTTTATCCAGTCGTCCTTTGATGGACGTAGGTTGATTACATGTCTTGGCTACGGTAACATGGAGTGCAGACATCTCTTCCAAATAGTGATTTTCTTTCCTTTGGAGAGACACACAAAAGAGAGACTGTTGGATCATATGGCAGGTCTATTTTTAATGTTTTGAGGGAACTCCATACTGTTTTCCATATGGCTGCACCAATTTACATTCACACCAACAGCATGCAAGGGTTCCCTTTCTACCACTGCCTCCCCTAAAGTTGTTACTTTTTGTCTTTTTGATAGTAGTTCTAACAAGTGTGATGTAATAGCTCATGGTGCTTTTCATTTGCATCTTTCTGATGATCATGATATTGAACATTTTTTCACACACCTATTGGCCATTTGCAGGCCTCTCTTGAGAAATATTTCATGTTCTTCGCTCATTTTTAAATGGGGTCTCTTGGTTCTTTTTCTTTCTTTTGAGACAGCGTCTGGCTCTGTTGCCCAGGCTGGAGTGCAGTGGCACAGTCTCAGCTCCCTGCAGCTTCTGCTTCCCAGGTTCAAGCGATCCTCCCACCCCAGCCTCCTGAGTAGTTGGGACCACAGACGCATACCACCACACCAGGCTAATTTTTGTAATTTTTGGAGAGACGGGGATTTGCCATGTTACCCAAGCTGGTCTTGAACTCATGAACTCAAGCCATCCACCCACTTCAGCCTCCCAAAGAGCTGGGATTATAAGTGTGAGGCACCGTGCCGGCCTAGTCATTTGTTTTCTTGTGATTGACTTGAGTTCCTTACATAGTTTGCACGTTAACTCCTTGTAAGATGTATGGTTTGCAATTATTTTCTCCCATTCTGTAGATCGTCTCTTCACTTTGTTGATCATTTCCTTTGTGTGGGCATAAGTTTTTTGGTTTGGTGCAATCCCATTTGTCCATGTTCGCCTTTGTTGCCTTGTGCTTTTAGTGTCATATCATTACCCACACCAATGTCAAGAAGTTTTTTCTGTTTTCTTCCAGTAGTGTTGCCATTTCAAGTCCTATGTTTATGTTTGTAATTCATTTTGAGCTGATTTTTGTGTATGATGTAAGAAGAGGTCCAATTTTGTTCTTTTTCATGTGGGCATTTGGCTTTCCCAACACCATTTATTGAAGAGATTATTCTTTCCCCACTGTGTGTTCTTGATGCCCTTGTGAAAAAATCAGTTGGCTGCAGATGGATGTATTTTTTTGAGGCTCCCTATTCTGTCCCGTCGGTCTGTGAGTCTATTTTTATGCTAATAACATGCTATTTTGGTTACTACAGCTTTGTGGTATACTTTGAAGTCAGGCAGTGTGATGCACCCAGCTTTCTGTTGCTGTTTTTATTGTTGTTGCTTTTTTCTTGCTCAAGATGCCTTTGGCTCTTCAGCATCTTTCGTGGTTTCATATGAATTTTAAAATTACATTTTTTTATTTCCTTGAAGAACACCATTGGTAGTTTGAAAGGAGTTACACTGAATCTGTAGATTGCTTTGGGTAGTATGGACATTTTAACAATATTAATTCTTCCAGTTCATTAACAATGGATATCATTCCATTTATTTGTATCCTCTTCATTTCTTTAATCAGTGTTTGATAGTTTTCAGTGTAGATATTTTTCACCTCCTTGGTTAAATTTGTTCCTATGAATCTCAATTCTTCATCACTGTTATAAATAGGATTCTGTTTTCTTGATTTCTTCCCCACCCCCCATTATCTATTTCTGGTTTCATACCATTGTAATCAGAGAAGATACTTCATATGACTTGACCTTCTTAAATTTGTTAAGCCTTGTTTGTGACCTAATATAGGATCTATCCTGGAACACTTTTCTCATGTGCTTGAGAAGAGTGTGTATTCCACTGCTGTTGGATGGAATGTCCAGTACATACCTGTTAGGTCCATTTAGTCTGTAATGTTGTTCAGGATCTCTGTTTGCTTATTGATTTTCTGTCTGGATGATTTATTCATTGTTGAAAGTAGGGTACTAAAGTTCTTTACTATTACCACATTGCAATTTCTCCCTTCAGTTCTGTTAACATTGACTTTATACATTTAAAGTGCTCTAATGTTGAGTGCATATATATTTGTGACTGTTATATCCTCTCAATGAATTGACCCCATTATCATTATACAATGCCCTTCTTTGTCTCTTGTTACAGTTTACTACTTAAAGTCTGTGAGTATAGCCCCCTTATCTCTTTTGGTTACCATTTGCATGGAGTATCTCTTTCCTTTCCTTCACTTTCGGCCTGTAAGCAGCATAGAGTTGTATCTTCTTTTACTATCCCTTCAGCCACTCTATGTCTTTCTGCCAGGAGAAGTTAACCATTTACATTTAAAGTAGTTATTGATAGGTAAGGATGCACTATTGCCATTTTGTTTTGGCTATTCTGTATCTCCTTTCTTCCTCACTTGCTGTTTTTCTTTGTGATTTGATCATTTTTCAGTGGTATGCTTGATTCTTTTCTCTTTACCTTTTTTGTTCCTACTATAAACATAACTGTGCTTTTGGAGACTTATGTATGTGAGGAGACTTTTTTCTCTTGCAGCTTTCAATATCCTCTATTTGTCTTTCACTTTTAAGAATTTGGTTGCAATGTGTGTCTATGAAGTGTTTTTTGTGTTTAACCTCTTTGGAGCTTCTTTGGGCTTCATTCATCTGGATATTCATTTCTGTCTCTAGATTTGGAAATTTTTCCATCATTATTTCTTTAAATTAGCTTTCTGCCCCCTTTCTCTTTTACTACTTCTTCTGGAATTATCACCATGCATATATTGACTTGTTTAATGGTGTCTCTTAGTCCTATAGACTTTCTTCAGTCTTGTTGTCGTTGTTCCACTGAGTAATTTCAATTGACCTGTCTTTGATTTCACTGATTCTTCCTTCTGCTTGTTTGAGTCTCTTGTTGAAGCTCTCTGTGGAATTTTCCAGCTCAGTCATTTTGTTCTTCAGCTCCAGAATTTCTATTTGGTTATTTTTAATGATTTCTATCTATTTCCTAACTTCTCATTTTGTTTGTGTATTTCCTGATTTCATTCAATTGTCTATCTGTGTCCTCTTGTCACTCATTGAGATTCGTTAAGATGATTGTTTTAAATTATTTGCCAGGCAGTTCATATATCTCCATTTCTTTAGCGTTGTTGGGCCTAGAGCTTGGGGCTTCAGGGGCTAGTCTGGCCCTGAAATTTTTGGAGGTGGACTTGGTCCTGGGGCCCATGACAAAGTCAGATGCCTGGTGCATCCCCCCACCAACCCCCTGGCAACAGAGGATATAAATGTGCTGTGCTGTGCAGGTTTGGTGGAGGAGTGACATCGGTAACATGAAACTGTCTTTCCTACCTTCTTAAATACATTTTTGCTTCTTTATTCCACCAGGTACTTTAGTGTCTCACACTAGCCCTTACGAAGGTATTTTCATGTGTGGATCATTATCCAAATTGATGTTTCTATGAGGGGAGGAGCACCGGAAACTCCCATTCCACCATCTTGCTAACATCACTTCTTCTACACTGCTGTTTTTAAACCCTGCATTTTTATAACTCATTGGAATTTATTCTATAACCTACACTTACAACATCTACTTCATAAAATTGCTACATTGTTCTTTATGTTCTGACAAGAATCTTCCTGTTTAGAGAGATTCAGAAAAATGTACATTCGTGGTTTCAACAATGACAGGGAATACCTACCTCCCAGTTATATCCACCTGCCATAAAAATCTGATATTTCCTCCATAACAGTAGAAGAGTGGGACCAGAGTTGCTATTTTTCAGAGTCTTTTCTAATTCTTTATACTTTTAGTGCATATGTTAAGAGTATAATATTTAAAAGAAAATCAAATATCAATTGGTAAATTTATATCTACATCAGAAATATCCATTTTGTAGGAGTATATATGTCTGAAAATACATTTTAAAAGACAACAACAGGCCAAACAAAAACAGATCAAATTTTTTGAGCTAAAAGTGATTTTTAAGAAACAAGTGACAAGCAGATTGAATATGATGGTAAAGTTCACAATTATAATCTTTATCCTTCCAACAGAATTATGCACATTTGGTTTTAAGAGAAAACAAGGAAATATTACAGGAGTTCTTCATTTTATCTGAGCCAAAAACAGACTTATCTTCATAATAACGATTAAATTTCATTAATCTGGTGTTGTTCCACTATATAAGTGCATTTCAAAAATGAATTTTAAAATAATAATCATCATCATAATTTAAAACCCAAGCTTTCACTTTATTTTAGTTGTCTAAACTTAGCCTGATCCCTCTGGCTGGTTTTCGTAAGCTTGAAAACAAGCCAGTTTCTTTAGAAAAATAATTTTTTTTTCCTTAGGGAGTTTATGGCTCAGGAGATCAGTAACAGGATATGCAGACTTTTTAGCGTATTACACGTAAGCCCTGAGCATACCCTGGTTTGAAGCTTTAGAGAAATGTACCGTAAATTGAGTGCTGGATGCGAGCTGGGTGTGGTTTGATCTGTGATGCTCAGCTCGGTCGCGATCATGTATTCAGCTGTAAGTCAAGGTTTGTCAAATGGAGGAACGAAAAAACTACTTAATGCATTCGTCCTCTGAGAAAGTGTCTAGCAGCTGCTCCGAAAACAGGTAACAAGTTAGCGTGACAGAGACTGATGACTGAGGGCACCGGAGTCTTCAGCACAGAAGGTCCTCGGCCTGGCCGCCCCGTTTCAACTTCCAGGGCCCGAGGAGACAGCATAGCAGGAAAGGGGAGGCCACGTGGGGAACGTCTCCTCCGTGATGTGCCAACACCACCAAACATGCCCTGAATTGCCACTGTCCTCAGACCCACAGGAAACAATAATGCATTGTTACTAGGAATAATATCAAAGAGGGAGAAACAGGGGGGGAATTTTCTAAAGAAAAACAAAAAGACATCTCAGTGTGCCAAGACTTTAGGGCATGTAACAAATTGGAGAGATTCCCATAGATTTACCTAAAAATAATTTGGCCCAATAAAATTTGCTTGGTCTGAGAAAATTACAAAACCCCTCTAACTTAATGAAATCCCAGCCAACACAGCACTAATAAATCTAACCTCATCTTTCAAAACTGTGTTTTTGGACAAGAGAACTTCATAATATTGGAAATAATCCACAGTAAACTGATTCTTCTGAAGGCTTTAGTGAATGTGTGATCTTTTACCATGTGAAAAACACACAGTTTGGTGTGTTAGGGTTTTGTAACTGAATCAAAGCTCAAAAGATGTTGACTAGGATAGATACTGGTGTGAAAAATATTAATTAATGCTCAGAGAGAATAAATGCCAGGTAGGCTGTTATTCTCAAAAAATCTCAGAATCAGCTTATTAATTCAATATAAACATGGTGTCTTCAGTCTTTATACATCGACTCTTTGTTTTCCAGATGTCTTTGTGCTTATGAACTGCCTTTGACACACATCTGTAAGAGATCCATTAAGCAAACAGCACTAAGGGAGCCAGCTGAGGCTGGGGATTGGTGGTCAACCAAAGGAACTTTTAGAAGAAAACACTTTATACTCTTTGCTCCAAGGCTTATAATGAAAGCAAATATCTGAATCAGAATCCACGTCTCTAAGGAGAAAACTCTTCATGTAAGACTCGGCAGGGCACTATGGAAAGCAGTGATTTTCTAGGGAGCAGCTGGTCTTTAGCCACGTGTGACAGAAGGAACACGGAACTCGGAATTCGGGCACCTGGTTCAGGATGGGGTGTGGAAGACACAGTGGATGTTGAAGGAGGAAGCGAGGCCCTGAGTATTTCCTAGAGGAAGATGAAACCTTGTTTCAAGTTGGCTGGTGTGGGAAGGTGTGGACAGCCAGAGGGCTGCTGAAGAAGGCAGACACCCTTAGAAATGTAGGTGAGTCAAGGATGCAGCGTAAGTGCATAACCCGCTTGGGGTGTGTGTTCATAGAAATGTGCTTGTACAACGTGTGACAAAAAGACGCCATTAGGATGCAATACGGTCAGTATTCCACCTCACTCGGCGTCACAAAAAATTTCAATTCGCTGATTTCTTCATGCTCCTGCAAGGTGGTTTCTCTGTCCTGCTTTTTATTGGTTTTGTCCCCGTGGCATGTCCTCCAGCCAGTGGTAGCTTTCTAACATAGTGTTCACCTTGCACCACCATTCTGGGTATTACAAAAAACTCAGGCCATGAGTTGCAGATGAGGTATCTTCCTTTTGTTTATCTTGAGACTGGTCTGTATCTGGGTCACTGTTCATGTAACTGCCTTGTATACTACACCTAACTGCTGCGGTTCGCAGAGCAGTTGAAGAAGCTTCCTCAGAGCACACAGCACACAATGGCCATCCACGCCACCCTGCAGAACCTGTAGGAATATGGCACACAGGAACGCTGTCATCTCGTGGGTCAGAGTGGCTTTGGATAACCATAACTTCAATCCTAATACTGCCATCAAGTTCATTTGTGATTTTGGAGCAGTTGTTTATATTACTAGTCAGGCTGGGTGCAGTGGCTCATGCCTGTGATCTCAGCAATTTGCTTGAGAGGCTGAGGTGGGAGAATTGCTTATACCCAGGAGTTCAAGACCAACCTAGGTAACACAGGAAGAACCATCTCTATAAAAAATTAAAAATTAGCCAGGCATGTTAGTGTATGCCTATAGTCTCAGCTGCTCATGAGGCTGAAGTGGGAGAATTGCTTAAACCTGGGATTAAGAAGTTGAGGCTGCAGTGAACCATGATTGTGCCATTGCACTCTAGCCTGGGCAACAGAGTAAAATCCTGTGTCCAAAAACAAGACTGTTTGCCACTTGTTTTCAAAAATGCAAACAATGAACATCAGTTGAGCCAAATACTGATTTCTAAGCTAAAAAAAAGTAGACTTACTCTTTGTTATTTGATACAGAAATTTAAAAGTACTAAAAAGATGTTAACAGGACACCTACCTGAGTCCAGGCTGGTCAAGGACCTTAGATGATATCAGTTACCTTTGCAGACAGCATTGCCTGCTTGCGTGGGAGTCACCCACTTGGACATCCCAAATTCACCTCAAACTCAGTGATCTCTGATCGAGTGCAGCACCTTCACCTGGCTCCTGATGACCCCTGACCTTCTGTGAACTCCCTGCTTCTGTGATGTCACCATCCCCCATCCAGTTACACAGACCATGTCCTCTGCCTTTGTCCTCATGGTCCATTTTCCACCTAAATATCTCTTAATGCCACTCCTTTCTCCACACCTGCTCATCCCAGCCATCATCTCATGCTTGTATTGGACCAGGTTTAACTCTCAACATTCCTCTGAAATAAAGACAGTTCAGCTACAGTTGCTAGTGTGGGCCTTGTGGTGAATTCTCAGTACAGCTCTTTGATTTAGTCAATAGTCTTTCTAGTGCCTCAGGAAAATTAGAATAATGAACAAAGTTAATGCGGCAGGAGGGGGCATGTCCGGAAGACTGAGTTTGTCAAAGGTGCTGATGGCTTTGCCAGACATTTGTACAATGCTCCTCTGGTCACTACAGGGACCTGCTGACAAAGCACATGAGCCATTTGTCAGAAATCACTCAACTTCATGACGCACACGCACAAGTGAATACCGTCCAGCAGCTCCATCTAAACTCTGTCCATGTCCTGACATCTGGTAAGTCACTCTTCCAACGTGTAAACAACTTCCCTGAGCAGTAAATTTACCCCTTACTTTTTAAAAGTTAGGTAAGATCTCTCCTGTAGGGAGAAGCTTTGTTACCAAATAGCATCCCAGCACACTACTTCTTAAGGAAGTTCAAGGAAATCAACAATCTGACCAAATATTATTCAACGATAAACACCTGGGGACCCCCAGCCCTCACTCTCAGAATCCCCTTAGACTCCATCCAACCTTCTTTCTCTTCCTTAGTTATCCAAATCGTTCAGTGAAAAGAATCAGTGTGAAGAAGGTAAGTGAGACATCCCAGTCACAAACCCACGAAGTGGCAAAGCCAGGGTTCCAGTCCAAGCCCACACAATGCCAAACTCATGCTCCATGCCCTGTTTCATACCTTTGAATTGGTCTGAAAATAACCTGTATTAATCATTAAGGAGAAGAGTCTAACCTGAACCCAGGTAGTCATCACAGCTGGTGGCCTTTTTCAGAGGTAATACTTGTAGCGTAAACTGTAGCATGTGTATGAAATCACAAGGAATACAGCATCTCAGGGTCCCAGGATGAGGACGCATCAGTACAACTTCCTTAGGAGCCACAGTCCACCTGTGCTTATACATAGCAGTCCCCCTCAGCTGAACACAGCTTCTCCTCAAGCACACACAGAACACGCTCCAGGATACAGCGCATGTTCAGCCACGGGATGAGTTCTAACAAACTTAACAAGACTGAAATCAACAATCACCTTTTACAAACACAGTGATATTATTAGAAATCAATAGCAGGAGGAAAGCTGGAAAATTCAAAAATATGTGGAAATTAAACAACGCATTCTTGAATAACCAAAGGGCCAAAGAAACTTTTCTTAAAAATTAAATATCATGAAACAAGCAAAAGTGTTTTCATCCTCCCCAAAACTTTTATGCAGCACAAGTAGTTCTGAGAAAGAAGTTTTTAGTGATGAATGCCTACATTAAAAAAAAAAAAAAAAAAAAAAAACAAACGAACAAATTGGATAAACCAAATTGGGATAACCTAGAAGAAATGTGTAAGTGTCTAGAAACTTACAACCTACCAAAACCGAATCATGAAGAAAGAAATCTGAACAGACCAATAACAAATGAGAGAACCAATAATCAAAAATCTCCCATCAAAGAAAAACCCATGATCAGATAGCTTCAGGATCGAATTCTAACAAATATTCAAAGAAAAATTAGTGCCAACATTTAAATTATTCCAAAACCTGAAGCTAGAGGAAATACTTCCAAATTCATTTTATGATCCCAGCATCACCCTGATACCAAAGCCAGACAAAGACACCACAAGAAAATGATAGTTCAGTTATATCCAAGGAACATAGATATAAAACTCACCATAAAATACTAGGCAAAGAAATTCAACAACAAATTAGAAAGATTACACATCATGACCTTGTGGGATTATCCAGCAGATACAGGATTGATTTACTATACTAAAATCAATGTGATACCCTCTTTAATAGACTGAAAAATAAAAAACTCCCTCTTATCTCAATAAATACAGAAAAAGCATTTGATGAAGTTCAGCTCCCTTTTATGATGAAAACTCAGCAAAGCAGGTTTAGAAGGAAATTTCCTCAACATAATCAAGACCATTTATGAAGACTGTGGCTAACAGCATAGTCAATGGGTGAAAATTGAAAGATTTCTCTCTAAAATCCAAAAGAAGGTAAGGATGCCCACGCTTACCACTTATTTTCAACATAGTCCTGGAAGTACTAGCATGAGCAATCAGACGAGAAAAAGGAATAAAAGACATCCAAATCAGAAAGGTGGAATTAAAAACATCCCTATTGTGGATGAAATGATCTGGTATGTAGAAAACCCTAAAGATTACAGACACACACACACACACACACACACACACACACACACACACTATTAGAAGTAATAAATGAATTCAGTGAAGTTGCTGAATACAAAATCAACATCCAAAAATTAGTTTCCTTTTTTTTACATGAATATTGACCTACCCAAAAAAGAAATCAAGGAAATAATTCCGTTTATGATAGTGTCAGAAAGAATGAAATATGAATAAATTAAACAAAGAGCTGAAAGATATGTACCCTAAGTGTAAATTAGTTCAACCATTGTGGAAAACAGTGTGGCGATTCCTCAAATATCTAGAACTAGAAATACCATTTGACCCATTACTGGGTATATACCCAAAGGATTATAAATCATTCTACTATAAACACACTTGCACAAGTATGTTTTTTGCAGCACTGTTCACAATAGCAAACACTTGGAACCAACCCAAATGCCCATCAGTGATAGACTGGATAAAGAAAATGTGGCACATATACACCATGAAATACTATGCAGCCATAAAAGGGATGAGTTCATGTCCTTTGCAGGGACATGGATGAAGCTGGAAAGCATCATTCTCAGCAAACTATCACAAGGACTGAAAACCAAACACTGCATGTTCTCACTCGTGTGGGAGTTGAACAATGAGAACCCATGGACACAGGGAGGGAAACATCACACACTGGGCCTGTTTGGGGGGTGGGGGGTCAAGGAGAGGAAGAGCATTAGGACAAATATCTAATGCATGAGGGGCTTAAAAACTAGACGACAGTTTCATAGATGCAGAAAACCACCATGGCACATGTATGCCTATGTAATAAACCTGCATGCTCTGCACATGTATCCCAGACCTTAAAGTGAAATACAATTTAAAAAAGAAAGATATGTACCCTAAAAACTATAAAACATTAGTGAAATAGAAAGACACTGAAGAAGACACAAATAAATGGGAAGGTATTTTATGTTCATAGATCAAAAGAATTGACATTGTTAAAACGTTCATAATCCCAGAACTTTGGGAGGCTGAGGCAGGTGGGTCATGAGGTCAGGAGATCGAGACCATCCTGGCTAACACAGTGAAACCCTGTCTCTACTAAAAATACAAAAAATTAGCCAGGCATGGTGGCGGATGCCTGTAGTCCCAGCTACTCAGGAGGCTGAGGCAGGAGAATGGGGAGAACCTGGGAGGTGGAGCTTGCAGTGAGCTGAGATCGTGCCACTGCACTCCAACCTGCGTGACAGTAAGACTCCGTCTCAAAAAAAACAAAAAGTCATAATACACAAAGTGATAAATCGATTCAATGCCATGCCTATCAAAATTTCAATGGCATTTTCCACAGATTTAAAAAAGGCCTAAAATTCATATGGAACCACAAAAGACCACAAATAACCAAACCAAGAAAGAAAAATAAAGTTGGAGGCATCACACTTTCTGATTTCAAATTACATTAGAAAGCTAAAGTAATGTAAACAGCATGACACTGGCATAAAAACAGACACATATGTCAGTGGAACAGAAAAGAGAGTCCAGAAATAAACCTTGGTCAACTAATTTTCAACAAGGGCACCAAGAAGACCCAATAGGGAAAGGATTGTTTTGTCAATAAATTGTGCTGGGAAAACTGAATATCCACATGCAAAACAATGAAATTAGATCTTTATCTTGCACATACATGAAAACAAACTCAGAATGAATTAAAGACTTGAAACTGAAAGACTCTAGAAAAACAATTGGTTTTGCTCCTTGACGTCGGACTTGGCAATTATTTGTTGCACAGGCAACAAAAGCAAAACTAAACAAGTGGGAAGACATCAAACTAAATAGTTCCACACAACAAAGAAAACAATTTTAAAAAGGTAGCCTACAGATTAGGAAAAAATATTTGGAAACCATATAACTGATACAGGTTTAACATCCAAAAAACATAAGAAACTTACACAACTAAATAACAACAATGACAACAAAAACCCATGATCAAACTTGACCCCCAGTGTGTTGGTATTGGGAGGTGGGGCCTTTGAGGAAGTGATTAATGCCCTCATAAAAGAGGCTTCAGAGAGAGTCCATTCTCTTCCCGCCCTCTGGCCCTCTGGCCCTCCCTCCATGTGAGGACATAGCCTCTGTCCCCCGCAAAAGCAGCAGCAGCAAGGAACCACCTTGGGTGGAACCCCCAGGGCCTCGCCAGACCCCGGTCCTGCTGGTGCCTTGATTTTGCACCTCCAGCCTCCAGAGCAGAGAGTTAAATTGCTGTTCCTTATAAATGACCCCATCTGAGGTATTTTATTATAGCAACACAAACAAGCCAAGGCAGCTAGAAAAAAAACAGGCGAGACCACAGGAGGAGGTGCTCATGCAAGACCCTCTATGTGAGGGCACACAGGCTTGGCGGGAAGAGCTAAGGAGGGCGTCTCATGTCAGCTGAGAATATTCCTCACCAGCCACTGAAAATGTGGGGCTCTTGCTGGCAAGAGGCCAAGCACGGCTGTTTCTCCAGCTGTCAAGAAGCATCATAAGAGTTATATGAACATGTATTAGGTTGAACCAGATGAAATTGCTGTTTGACCATTTTTTATGCCAAAAATATGGATAATATTCATCTTTGTGTGTCTTGACATTTCAGTATTTTTGTTGTTAAATAAAATTGTTATTGTATTTGTTCATACTTCATATTGTTTATACTGATAACTTTTATTTTCAAATCTTAGTTTTATTTTGAAATTTGTTTTATTTTAAAAATAACTTACTTCCTTGTATGTATAGTGGTTTTGTAAATGTTATACTTTGAGACAGTCTCACTCCCTTACTCCTTCAACCAGGCTGGAGTGCAGTGGCATGATCACAGCTCACTGCAGCCTCGACCTCTCAGGCTCAAGGGATCCTCCCACCTCAGCCTCCTGAGAAGCTGGGACAGGCATGTGCCACCATGCCCTGCTAATTTTTCTATTTTTGGTAGAGACAAGGTCTCACCATGTCACCCAGGCTGGTTTCGAATTCCTGAACTCAAGCAATCCTCCTGTCTGGGCCTCCCAAAGCACTGGGATTACAGGTGTGAGCCGCCACGCCTGGCCACGTTACAGTTTTATAGCTCTTCATTCTCTAGTTTCAACTCTCCTTTTATTGTAATTTCATTCTGGTTTTGTTCCTGACAGCTCTGAAAGGTGTTTCACCTTCACCGAAGGGTGACGACTGCTGAGGCTTCACGCCAAACACGGGGCTGCCTGAGCCTCTTCACTGCTCACCCCCACCCTTCTGTCTCCACCAATGATCCACGATAAATTTTAAAAATAAAATCTTAACATGGAGAATCATAACCCCTAACTGCATATATTCTCTCCATGATACAATATATCACCCGCATCACCTGGACTGGGATTTGCAAACTCAGACACCTGCAGGCACAGGCAAGGAACAAAGTGCATGTAGCCGCTGGTCTGTGGCTATGGCCGGGTGAGTCATCACTGGGGCGGTTCGGATATTCTGGAGTCAGAATCATCCTGTTTCAAAGAAAACTGGCAATAGAGCTTTTTACATAAACTCCTGATTTCTAAAAAATGTTAGCTTACTTTTTAATGCTGTGAGGGCCAAACACAATTTGTGTGTAAGCCGTATTTGCCTCCGAGGCCTCCAGGAGGCCCCTGATGAGAAACTCTATGACCCTGAGGGCCTTGGTGGTCTTCTGCCATGCAGATTTCTTAGACATTGGCTTAGCCAGGGAGACAGCTACCAAAACCCCTGATGATAAGGTCACAGATGCTTTTTCCTGGTCAAGATTAAGGAGGTTATTCCTCCTATTTCATAGCAAAATGCACCAACCAGCACTTGTTAAGCAGGGAGAAATGGGAGGGAAAAGGTGAAACAAGTAGAATCCGTCTTTGCAGGCTTCTTCAAGGTGAAGTGCACAGAGGTGGCAGCCGACAAACGCACGCTCTGGGCTGCTGGGAAGGGGGCCGTCCTCTCGTGAGCTGGACCAGCCTGCATGGAAGCCTTAACACCCCCTTTGCTCTTTTAGTTTGAATCTAGACAGAGGCTGGCGTGCATTGCTCTGACCTTTCCTTGGATCAATCACTGTGTGGGAAGAAGTCTGACCAAATTAGACCCATGGAGATGGTAGGAGAAGGAGCTCCAAATGCAAGTAGAGTTTAAAAGGAAAAGCAGTGCAGACAAGGATGCACTGTTCTCTTCAGAGCCGTCTGTTCATCCTCTCCTTCCCTGGGATCACCCGGCTCACTGGCCACATGACATCCTTAGAATCCCTTTGGCCTTGATCCACAGCTGAGGGCAGTGGTGGAGAAGAGGAGGTGAGAGAGCAGCCTCACCCTTCCAGGTGCAGTGGCTGTGCACACTCTCCATCGGCCAGGCGCAGTGGCTGTGCACACTCTCCATCGGCCTGGCGCAGTGGCTGTGCACACTCTCCATCGGCCAGGCGCAGTGGCTGTGCACACTCTCCATCGGCCTGGGCACGGTCATCTCCACCACGTGGTATAAGAGCATGGCTGAGGACACATCCACTGTGAGACTGTCGATTGTGCCTTCCTCAAATCTCACTTTCAGTCAAAGATAGTAGGGGGTAAAACTATTGTTTTTTATTTATTAAAAATTAAAATACTGTGAAACAAGGGACAAAATTCATGTACATTTTAACATAACATGTCAGCGTTCAAATAATCATCCTAGTGGCACCCAAATGTTCTCTGGCCTCAGGCTCTGTGGATCACAGGTCACTCCTCACCTTCAAGAACATCAATATATTGATGCCAGACAGCACCTTCCCCACAACCACAAGTTTCTTGTTTCAACAAAGAGAAAACACGTTTTCTAGCATCCATGTCACAGAGAAGTCTGGGGGAACCCTTCTGAGAGTTTGCTCCCGACAGCCCATCAGGATTCACTTCAGGGGTGACTTTCAGTCATAGGAAGGTGCTCAGGAAATCTGCTGGGGCTGCACTGAGGATGGGGTTTTGGTTTTGTCCGTGCAGGCTGGACCCCAGTGATAATGTGGCCCTGCCGAGTCCTGGCAAGGATGCTGCCTCCAGCTCCCTGTCCCTCTCCTGCCCACTGGCTCCTCCTCACACCTGACCTCTGTCCCCACCCCTCACATAGGCCGCCCTGGCTCAGCCTCTGCTGTTATTGGGACGCACAGAGTGGGTGCCCCTGGGACCCCCACTGGTGATGACAGCCAAGGTCCTCCAGCCTTGGCTTGTGCCCTGAACTCTCGACCTCAGCACGCGTTTGTCTACCTCACCTCTGCTCTGGAATATCCAGTCACCTAAACGCTGTCCTGGCCGCGCCTTGCCCCAGCCTGCAGCCCTCCCATCTGGTTCAAGGCAGCTCCGTCTTCCAGGTGCTCTGGCCAAGCGCTGGAGCGTCCTTCGTTCCTGTCTCTCTCCCCCACAAATCCAATCTGACCGGAAATGCTGTCGCTCTGCTTTCAGAACATTTCTGGGAGCCGGGACACTGCTCACCCGGCTCATGGCAGCAGCACCCAAAGGCTCTTCCTCTTCTGCCCTCAGGCTGGACACAGCAGCGCAAACCTACTGGGAGGAGCAGCCAGTCACTCGCGCGACGTCCTCAGGGCTTGCTGGGGTGGGACGGCACTTCCGATTTACTCAAAATACCGATTACATCCTTTCCCTGACTTCCCCGATCTGGTGATTCTTACAACTCTCACTTTCTCGAACACGAGCGTGCCTGGAGCACCAGTGCTGGAGACTGAGGTGCTGACACTTCCCTAGAGGGGAGGCAACGGGAATTGAACATGCCTTCTTTCCCGATACACGGAAATCAATGTGCAAGAAAACAAAAAGACGCACAGAGAGCTGCCAAGGCCTGGAGACGTGTCCCGTGTGGCATCGGCCCAGGCCGGCCCCGTACCCTCCCTCCCTGGCCTGGGCTTCCTCATCGGCAACGGGAGCGGCTCGGGCTGGGATGAGGTCACCGCTGGTCTCTGTTCTAGGCCGGCCGTGTGGGACTTCTCAGGCTTCCAAATCTGTTCTAGGCTCATCGGAGTTTCTCAAATGCCAGGCAGAGAATAAGATGACGCTGGAGACCCTGCTGGTGGTGAAGTTACCTGTGTTTCCTTCTTTCTGTAAACTGTAGACTCTCAAGTTTCTGTCTGTGACTTGTCTCTATAATTAATTAAGATTGCACTGCATTGATCAGGGCTCGAACGATGTTTGCAACGAAGTCTGATGTACTGACGGAGCTAATCGACCTCACGTAGCATTGATTTCACACCCCGTTCTCATTCATCCACTGATAGGCAGTGTCTGGGCACTGTGCCCATAGCTAAGAGTGTGACCTGACGGAAACATTTGGCCTCTCACCTCAGGGTCACCTTATCCAGGAGGCAACATGGGCATCATCACCCCCAGAACCATGAGCACTTCAAAGCTAAAAAACGGCTTCAAAACCAGAAAAATAAGCTACACACTTAAAATTAACACCTGATTTTTTAGTCAAAAAAGTTACTTTTTTCATCTTAGCCACATGATTGCAACTCAACTAACGTATTTCTTCATCAGTTGTATTTATCATGTGATGCTACTGCATTTGACGTTCGATCTGCTGTGAGGTTTGGTGTTCAAGGCCTGGGAAAGCCTCACAGAGGTCCTCCTCCAGCCATCTCCCCACCCATCTCTACACTCTAAGTCAGGTTCCATCATCAGCCGGGAGACCAGCCGTTCAAACCCATTCACTTTCATCTCTGACACTGTAAGTCAGGTTCCCTCATCAGCTGGGAGACCAGCTGTTCAAATCCATGCACTTTCTGCAGCCCCATGATGTATTTGCACATCAGTTTGGAGGCAAGTAAGCTGCTGACTTAAGGTTCTGACATTTTCTTGCTCTTAACCTTACTGTTCAGGTTAAAACTCTGCCCCAATAGCTGTTTCTAAATTTGAGTAAAAGGCACATCAGCCTCCCTGTCTAATCCTAAATGCTCTGGACATTCCATGCTTGAAAATTAGGTCGTCGGTTTTCAAAATGTGGATAGGAGACAGAGGTAGCATGATATAAAGATAGAAAACGGTTAACAATTCAATCGTTATGCACGTTTATCTCTACTACACAATCATTACAGACGTTTATCTCTTCATTTCCTTAAAGGGAAAAAGTGGGGCCACTAAATAGAATTACCAGCTTAGGCAAGTTAGGCATTGATTTGTCAAACCACTCTCTAGATTAATAATAAACTTCAAGTTTCTAGGACGTTGGACTCTAAGATCAATACCTTGTACCTTTAAAATACATCTTCCATTGCTTTCGCTCACATTAAAAGGCATTGTTTTCTGGTTTTAGTCCAACAGAAGTCATTATTTTAGAAGGCTGAAATAGTCTTTCTCAGTAGATACTAAAATTGCTTTGCGGAGAAGGAATCACTCATCTCAGGCCTTCACAAGCCCTTGTCCTCAGTTCCTCACAGCATAAAATCCGAATGGTTTGCACTAAATCCCCCAGGGCCTGGCACCATACCGAGGAGAGCTCAGTAACCTATTAAACAGCCAAGTCAGTAAAATAGAACAGGTTATGAATCAGCAGGCTGTGACGTCTGAAGATGGAGACAGAAAGTGTAAAAGGAAACCTTCTGCGTGAACCTTTATCTTCCGCGTCAACCTTTATCTTCCGCGTGTCCCTTTATCTTCTGCGTGAACCTTTATCTTCTGTGTGAACCTTTGTTTCTACCTTGGCAGGCACCTGCCTCTCTCTCGGCCTCTGGTTCTACCCCACTCTCATAATTGTACTCAATTTTCTCTTTAATATATTGAACAGTTTGTGTTAGGACAGTCCAAAGTTGATGCCAAGTGGCAAATTTTCTAAAGCTTTGGATGTTTTCTATATATACATTAAGATAAAATACAGAAGAGAAATACAGGAAAGAACTGCCCAAATGTCTATCATATAATATTGTAACGTTTAAAACACATGCTTTATGTATAGTGCAATGTTGAAAATATCTTCAGAAGTGTTGATAGTATTTGTGAGAAAGCCCTCATTTTTACTGTATAGATATTACATAATATTTACCATTGTAACCATTTTTAGGTGTGCAGTTCACCAGCATTAAGTTCATCCACATTACTGTGCAATCAGCCCCACCATCCACCCCCAGGGCATTTTCATCTTCCCAAAGTACAACTCTGTATCTGTTAAACCATCACACCCCTCCCCCCAACCCCTGGCAGCGTTTGTTCCACTTTCTGTCTCTGTGAATTTGACTCCTCTAGGGAACTTCACACAGAATCACACGTTAGCCTAGCTTATTACACACAATGTATTGTCTTCAAGATTCATCCATGTTGAAGCACGTATCAGAGCTTCGTTTTCTAAAGGCTGAATGATATCCCCTTGTGTGTATACACCACGTTGTGTTTATCCGTTCATTCGTTTTTGGGCGTTTAGGTGGTTTCCACCCTTTGAATATCATGCAAAATAGTGTTTTGAACACCGGTGTACACACATCTGTTCAAGTTCCTGCTTCTAATTATTTTCAGTATATAACCAGAAGCAGCATTACTGTATCATGTGGGGAGTCTACGTTTAGTTTTCTCAGGAGCCCCAATACTGTTTTCTGTAGCGGTTGCACCATTTCACATTCTCATCAGTGTGAAAGGGTTCCAATTCCTCCACATCCTGGTCACACTTGCTATTTTCTGTTTGCTTGATAAGAGCCACCCTAATAGGTGTGAGGTGGTATCGCATGGCAGTTTTGATCTGAATTTCCTTTGGTTACTGATGTCAAGCATCTTTTCATGTGCAATAAAGTTATTGGCCATCCATGTGTCTTATTGGAGAAATGCCCACTCAACTCCTGTGCCCATAGTTTAATTAGGTTGGTCGTTTTCTGTACTTGTTGTGCTGTAGGAGTCCTTTATATAGTTCAGAAATTAATTCCTTATCAGATTTATAATTTGCCAATATTTTTTCCAATTATATGGATTGCCTATTCACTATGTCGATAATTTCCTTTGATGCACAAGTTTTCAATTTTAATAAAGTCCAGTTAATCTATTTTTTCTTTTGTTACCTGTACTTTTGATGTCATACCCAAGAAACTACTGCTAAATTAATATCATGAAGCTTTTCTCTATGTTTTCTTTTAAGAATTTTATACATATACTTTTATATTTAGGCCTTTGATCCATTTTGAATTATGTTTTTGTATGTGGTGTGAGGTAAGGCTCCAACTTCATTCTTCTGCATATGGATATCAAGTTTTCCCAACACCACTGATTGAGAAGACTGTCCAGAAAGTTCTCATTTAAAAAAATAATATTCAAAGGATGCACTGTCACCAGTTTTTAAATGCTAATTTTTATATTAAAATACAAAAATATTTATCACTTTTCTGCACTTATCCTATGCCAGGCACTATAGTAGACACTTTGTACCCATAATCCCTAAGGTTCACAGAAGCCCTGGAAGTTTATTCTTTTAAAAAATATCTGTTCAGTGTCAATTTATTTACCAGTTACTTTTATGAGCACTGGATTTAGCATTGATTAAAAAGCAAATGAAAATCCCTGGTTTCTTGAAGATTAACTCTAGCTGGGGACACAATAAATAAAGAAAATGTAGAGAATCACAGCTAATTAGTCCTGGGAAAATAAACGAAGGAAAGGTGGTAAGAAGTGTGGGGCAGTGGGGGCTGCGGTTTAAAACACAAGCCCTGCGGCTCACAGCAGAGGCTTCTGAGTGTGGACCTGAAGCTGGGAGGAAGCTAGCAGGGGAAGTGGGAAGGTCACAGCATCCACAGCCTGGAGAGCAGCTTCAGGGAGGGCACAGGCCAGGTCAGCTGCAGCAGGGGAGGTCAAAGACAAGGTCAAAGAGTTAGTGGGGTTGGGGAGGGTTCAGACCTACAGGGCCTGGAAGTTGATTCGAAAAACCTCGAGAGATAGGGGTTGTCATTCTCATCATTCTCCAGCACCCTACTTTATGCACCCCACACAACTTTGAGAGCTTTGGTATCATGCCAGGATGCCACAGGGAGCAAATTCTGCAGGTGGACCAGGGCCCAGGTCAGCCTCACTCCACAGCCTGCACTTCTTTCCACTAGGCCCTACTAACCAGCCCCAGCTGAGAGGGACACAGTGACTTTTAGGATGCTGATTAAATCACAGTGTGTTCACTGATTGCAGAGTGAAAGAGTAGCTTCTATTTTTTATCACCCAATACAAGGAATGTCATGCCTTCTGCCTGGAGTGCCCCTGTGGCCCTCTCTTGCTAACTAATTTGCATTCATGTTTCAAGTGTCACTTTTTCCAAGCACTGTCCTTGACCACTGGATCTAAATCAGTGCTGCTAATCACACCTGCCTGTTTACTAGAGCCCTTGATATAAATTTCAACTACGTCTTGATCTCTGGCTTTGAGTAACACATTCCACCAACACTGGGTTGGGAATTCCTAAGACCAGAGCCTGTGACTTGCTCCCAGGGTCTCCAGTGCCACCGCTGCTCCAGGGTCACCATGGATGCTGGGAAAGGCAGAGCTCAATGACATACATGTACAGGAACATACAATGCCAGAGACAAGCCACATCGTCGAGCCCTGTTAAAATACTGATACCTGGTGTCTATTTAGATCATGATGTTCACACAGCAACTTTTATTCCATGCCGTTGCCATGTGCCACTCAGCCCGAAAAATGCTTCCTTTCATCTTGAATCTTGGCCCCAACAAACACGACACTCCCTTAATGCCACTGAACAGGACATCAGGGAAACGGCTCGCATAAAACCCAGGAATCCTTACGATAATGAGCTGTGTTACAAATCCTACTGCATCCTGACATGAAATTCTATTTTCTCAACAACACATCTTTGATGTGTGTCTTTTAGATACGATAAATACATTTTAGGATCAGGTAATGTCAATTAGTTTTGAACACACAGGAGTGAGTCTGCTTCCTAAAACTCTTTTTTCACAATGGAACAGAAGCAGCAGCTCGGTGGCGATGAAGATGACCTGCAGGCTCTGGGCCCCGGCTCTGCCCTCGGTACTGTTGGGACTGACCTTAGGACTTACTGTTAGGACTTAACCTCTTGGACCCAGATACTTGACCTAAGATACTGGGACAGTCTGGCTGAACATCTTGAATTCTGTATGATCTCTAAACCTTTTTCCAGCTCAAAATTTTCATGATTCTATTATACCACCCTTTGACATTCCTGGGAACATTGTCATTTGAAATACGATATTGGTAAGCTCTCAAGCTAAAACCTATTCACGAAAAAGCCCTTTCCCCCTTTCCATGTGGACCATATGGATTGAGAGTCACTTTCAAGTATAATATTAGGGTTTGGGAACAAACTGCATTATTTTTTGGAACAACTAAAGCATTTTTATTACATGTACTTTGAGCATTTGTGGGAAAAATATACACACTAAAAAAACTGAAGTGGTCTTCTGTGCTATTGAAGCTTTGTAGCTACATCAAGGATAAATTCAAAGGCATCAGTTGCTCAGCAAAATGACAGACACCGGAGTCATCAAAGGCAGAAAGAACCACATCACAGTTCATCGACCCCGGTCTGCCTCTCTCAGCCTCAGCACTGCTGACGATTTGGACTAGATGGGTCTCTGTTGTGGGGGGATGTTCAGCCGCATCCCTGGTCTCCATCTAGTAGACGACAGTGCCACCCCTGGCGTTCCCAAACAAAATGTCCCCAGAGAGGGCCGAATGTCTCCTGGCAAACCTGCCCACAGTTGGGAACCGCTGGCTTACATGGAATGACCACAGGCTCCACACCCTTGGAAGAAAGCCCCTCCCCACCCTCCCACAGACTTACGAAGGTGAACACAAGTCCTTGCCCCTACACGAATGGTCAAAAGACCACTTGCTATTGCAGATTGTAGGTGAAATGAGTCCAGTACCTGCTGCCCAGTGCAGCTGGCTGTACCCATGTAAGTCAGTCAGTTGCTGCAGCCTGTACCTGAGAGATAATTAATAATCCAGAGAGGCTGATGCAGCTGTCAAAAGTCACACAGCCAGCTGAAATTATTCATGGAATCTGTGGTCTCTCTAGATTATAAACTAAATCCCAAATTTTAGACTTGGAGGATCAAATTAACAAAGTAACTCAAATGAGTAGTGAAAGCCTTTTCTTTATCATTAGAAATTTAAAATGTTACTGTTTCTACACACTTAAATCTTTATGTAGTAAAATATTTAAAAAGTTTAAGTTCTGTCATATTGAATTGACATTTATCAAATAATTACATGCCCAGGTTTTCCTAAATATCAATAGAATTTTGACCTAATTCAATTGTCTTTTCCTTCTTTAAATTCCCCATCCCGGCCGGGCGCGGTGGCTCAAGCCTGTAATCCCAGCACTTTGGGAGGCCGAGACGGGCGGATCACGAGGTCAGGAGATCGAGACCATCCTGGCTAACACGGTGAAACCCCGTCTCTACTAAAAAAATACAAAAAAACTAGCCGGGCGAGGTGGCGGGCGCCTGTAGTCCCAGCTACTCGGGAGGCTGAGGCAGGAGAATGGCGTAAACCCGGGAGGCAGAGTTTGCAGTGAGCTGAGATCTGGCCACTGCACTCCAGCCTGGGTGACAGAGCGAGACTCCTTCTCCAAAAAAAAAATAATAAAATAAATAAATAAATAAATAAATAAATTCCCCATCCCAAGCAAATGAGAAAGGCTGTGGGCAGAAGCCAGTGAGCGGAAGTGGCAAGTAGGAATTTACGAAGCAATGTAAATGCAATAGTGACACCTCTCCAGACTCCCTGAGGTCTCCCGCTCCTCCCCATGAAGCCATGAGTGAAAGGAGAAGCAGGAAATGTGAACATGGAAGGCAGGGTCCACCCTGCTGGGCACGGACCACACAGCATCTTTCCTCATCGTGCGGCCGAGGGAGCTGCAGTAAAGAAAACATGCCCAGCTGTCCCTCCTCCCTCCAAGAACTCCTGCTACAGACAGGAAAGGAGCCTTGAAGCTCTCAGCAAATCTCCCTCCCAATGTCCAGATGCCTGTCATCCTCATTCTGTCATGTTTTGAGCTCTCACAGCAGCCGGAACACTACCTGCCTCCTGGCCTGCACAGCCCTTCTTGGACTATTCAGAGGCCACAACCTCAAGCAAACCTTGGGGCAGAAGCGTGTGTGTGAAAGCCACGCGGCTGGTGTGGACCAGCAGTGGGCGGACCCCGGGAGGGACAGTCACCACAGGTGCACGTGTGTACGGGGGCTGGGAAGAGAGGAGAGGGGGAGTAGGATGTGCGGGGACCGCCGAGCAAGAATTCCACAGCAGCAAGAAGCATGCTCAGAAAGTCGTGAGAACGAAGTGGGCACCTGTAAGAACAGGAAATAGAACCTTCCTCAGGATCACTTGAGATCCATGGAAAGAGACTGGAGACACGGAAAGACAACAAGCAAACGACAGGCGACTCCCCGGCACTAACTCACCTTCCCGCCGGCGGTGCACCAGCAACTTTTCTATCCGATGTCCACAGCTGTAAGCCTCTTTCGGGCCAGAAGAAAAGTGGTAACCTAACAGTTGACCTTCTTATTGCAAAATTATCCCCTTGAAGATACCCAACCAGTTTCTCTTTCTGAAATCATTCTTGGAAGGGTGGATTGTGTGATCGTACCCAGTTATTTCTTTCCTTCCTTTAAGAGAATGTACAGCTCCGCTCGTTGTCACCTGACTTGCAAGCCTTTATTATTTTCCTAATGCACATAGTTTATTTGGTGATTGATTAGCCTTCAGTGGGGGAAAATCTTGCATCTGATGCTGTGTTTCTAGTCCGATGTGAATTATAGAGGCTTCTCAGGAAACTAAGAGTAAAATAGAACTTAAAAAAATAGGATCCAGCAATCCCACTGCTGGACATCCCTCCAGGGAAAGGAAATCAGAATGTCAAACGATGCCTACCTGCACCCCATGAAGAGAGCAGCAACGTTCACAATAACAAAGTCATGGAATCAACCTACGTGTCCATCAGAGATGGACGGGTAAAGAAAATGTGATATACATATTTACACACAAAAACATGCACGCATCCATACACTCACATGCGTACGCACACACAAGCACACACGCATGCGCGCACACAGACACGCAGGCGCATGCACACAGACACACGCAAGGACACAAGGACACACGCAGACACGCAGGTGCAGGCACGCAGACACATGCAGGCACATGCAAGGACACATGCAGACACACGCAGGCGCACGCATGCAGACACACGCAGGCACACGCATGCAGATGCACACAGGCACACGCACGCAGACACATGCAGGCACATGCAAGGACACACAAGGACACGCAGGCACACGCATGCAGACACACGCAGGCACACAGGCACACACGCAGGCACACACATGCAGACACACAAGGATACACAAGGACACACGCAGGCACACGCACGCACATGCACGCAGACACGCAGGCACATGCAAGGACACACAAGGACACACGCAGACCACGGCAGGTAACACGCATGCGGATCACGCAAGGTGCATGCTTAGGACACACAAGGACACATGAGCACACGCATCGCAACGCAGACACACACAATGCACCACACTCTGGGAATACACTCATTCAGCCGACAAAAAGCATCTGAATTCTGTCATGTTGCGCCGTGACGTGGATGAAACTGGAAGCATTAGGTTAAGGGGAATAAGCCAGGCACAGGAAGACAAACATCCCATGTTCTCACTTGCATGTGGGAGCTGAAAAAGACGATCTCATGGAGGTAGAGAGTAGAACGATGGATACCAGAGGCTGGGAAGGGTGTAGGGGTGGGAGGATGAAAATAGGCTGGTTAACGGACACAGTTAGACAAAAGGAATATGTTCTAGTGTCTGTAGAACAGTAGGGTGACTATAGTTAACAGCAACAGATCGTGTATTTCAAAATAGCTAGAAGAGAAGATTTACAACATTCCCAATACACAGAAATAGTAAGTATTCAAGGTGATGGGTATCATTTATACCCTCATTAGATCATCGCACATTCTATGCATGTGTGAAAATATTGCATGTGCCCCATAAATATGCACAATATTATGTATCAATAAGAAAATAAAACGCCAGCCATCTTGAGCTGAAAAGCAATGTGTGTAGTCACTCCAGACAAAAGCAAAACAAACCAAAAATAAAAGATCAATGAAGACTGGCAACAAATAGAGCTGTGTATACAATAATAACCAAGAAAAGTCTAAAATCTACCAGCAACTGGGCAAGGAGAACGACTGCCTACCCAGCAACCAAAACTTCATTTTCCCCCTAAAAGTTAAACGTCAAAATGTCATGAAATAAGGCCTCCCAACATTTGGAAGAGAACGCATGACTACAGAAAGTTTTAACCAGCAAGATGTGTTTCATCCAATAAGCATAAGTAGCATTGCTCAAAAACGCTCCCACTCATGGGACCTTCCTGAGAAGTATCCTCTAAGGGAAGTTCCCCTCCACCAAGACATGGATCAAAGTGAAGAGACCAAGAATGAAAAAATCATGATAGGAAACAACTACTAGCGAGAATCAAAAACAACTTAACATAGACATGTCTAAAGAAATCTGTTTACGAAGGCAGATTCAGACTTCAGAAGTCTGTTCAATCATGCACTAGACGATGAGAAATATCAGATTATCTATTAAGGAACGGATTGCATCTGCCTCCCCCTGATTTGTGTGTGGAAGCTCTCACTGCCCTATTGGAGACGGGGCCTTGAGGAGGCGTAAAGGTTCCAGGAGGGCATAAGGATGGGGCCCTCATCCAACAGGACTGGCATCCTCATAAGAAGAGAAAGAGATGCTGGAGATGAGGTGCACAGAGGAAAGGCCAGGGTAAAAAGTTAATTCTAAATCATTTAAAATGCAAGCAGTAGCCCGTTATACAAACTGATATTGAAATGCATTTTAAAGTTATAATAATTTTTAAAGTATTATAATTGTACAGTAACTAATATGTAAAAGAACACACTTAAAATACACCCAAGGAAATATGTTTTATACATTTAATATAATTTTTTTCTCTTAATATATAACATGAATTAAAGCATTAAGTATAATAGACAAAAAGTTTTAACATTATTTTCAGAAAGATTCAGAACTACTGGAGTCTAACAACTCACCGTAAGGAATTTATTTTCAGAAAAGCAGATCAATTTCTTTGAAAGAGAAAAAAAGTCTAAAATGAGACTGTGGAGCTGTTAGGAAACACATAATGAGGATTTTTAAATTTTACTCTGATGGTAAAGAACTCATTGATTACAGAAGATCTCCAACCTGTAAATAAGAATGTACAGTGTAATTGTAAAAATAAACATTGTAAAAAAGAGTAAGCTAACTGCTCAGAGTAGCCATTGCTAATATTTGGGGTGTGTTTGTATTTTTGGTTTAGGAATAATAATGATAGTAGTAATGAGAACTATAATAACAGTAAAAACTACCATTCATTGAAGAGTTGTTCTGCACTGGAAGCCAGGTCTGTGATTTCATTTAATATAACAGCAATTCAAGGATGCAGGTAGCAGATGGGGAAAATGAGGCCCAGGAGGCGAGCGAGGCTCTATTCAGTCAGGGTGTGGGGGCTGGGAGCCACGCTTAGAGCTCTTTCTGACCGCAGACTCACTCAGCCACAGCAGCAACCCCACATCCTGCAGGCATCCTGGAAGTCACTGAAAATTGCTCTGTATACATTTTTTCTGATTTTTTACTAGGCAATCTGCCATGGGCAGTTACACATGGCTTTAAATGGTTTTAAAAAATATTTATGTCTCTACAGCATTCCATTTTCAGCTGTGCCATATTATTTTTACTTTTTCTTCTATGCCTGGACAGCAAGGTGATTTTCCATGCATTAGGGTACAAAAATGCAACACTGGACAACTTTGACACAAACCCACAGAGATGTGCACATGTCAAGATACATTTCTAAAAATGGAATTACTAGGTCAAAAGGTGTGGACATGTTTAAGACTCTAAAAATATTTTGTCTAATTACCTCCCAAAATTGTGACCAATCTTCATTCCCACTAGCTGTTTATGAGAAGGTACATTTCCCTGTGTCCTGCAGCACTGATGAGGACACTGTGAGAACCGTCCACTTGGCGATGTAGCCAAATTTTAACTTTAATGTATTTTATTGCTAAGAAGTTTACATTTTTTCTTACTTTTAAAGCAATTTATTTTATTTTGAAATTTTGGTGATTCATTTGAATTTTCTTATTACTTTGCAATGGTTCATTACATATTATGGAAATTAACATTTCTGTCATGCATATGAACAAATATTTTTATTACTCCATTATTCATTCTTAAAATTGTTTTGATGTTTTGAAGACAGATTTTAAGTTGTAATATATGTTAAACCTTGATGTTTAATTACTATATATACCTAAGCCCTAAAATATATACCTTACCAAAAATCTAAGACACAGGCCACTGCTTTCAAAAGGTTGTGGTTCCCTACTTTAATAGAAAGCAATTCCATCTCTACCAGTCAATAAATTAATACATAAAGATTAGCTGGGCGTGGCGGCACCTGTGGTCCCAGCCACTTGGGGGGCTGAAGCAGGAGGCCTGCTTGTGCCCGGAAGTTTGAAGCTGCAGTGAGCTGTGATCACGACACCACACTCCAGTCTGGATAGAAAAGTCAGATACTGTCTAAAAAAAAAGAAAAGAAAGAAAGAAAGAGAAAAGGCAACTGAATTTCCAGATTCTTTTCATCCTAAATTTAAATTTTAAAAAATCCCAACCAAGTTTTTTACCTTCAAGCCTCATATCTTTAGTCTATTTTACATTGATTGTTGTCCATGGTGTGAAAAAAAGGCTCTAACTTCATTCTTCCAGACATCCAGTTTCCCAGCACCATTTGCTGAAGAGACTGTCCTTTCCCCATTGTGTGCTCTTGGCACCTCTGTCAAAAACCAATAAACTATAAATGCACGAATTTATTTCTGTCCTCTCAATTCTGTTCCATTGGGCTTTGTGTCTGTTTTTATAACAGTATCACGCTGTTTTGATGTGTATATATTTATAGGTTTGTAATATATCTTGAAGTCAGGTCATGTAATGTGCCCAGCTTTGTTCTTTCTACTCAAGACTGCTTTAGCTATTTGAGGTCTTTTGGGGTTCCAAATTAAATTTGAGGATTACTTTTCCTATTTCTGTGAAAAATGTCAGACAGGGATCAAATTGAATCTACAGACTGCTTTAGAGAAATTATGGGGGACACACTGTGTGACATTAATCTGGGCAATGATTTTTTGGAGATGACCCTAAGAGCATGGCAAAAAAAAAGCAAAAATAGACAAATGAGATTGCATCAAAGTAAAAAAAAACTTCTATACTGAAAAGTAAACAACAGGATGAAGAGAAAATCCATGGAATGAGAGAAAATATTTGAAAACCATACATCTGATAAGACATTAATATCCAAAATGCATAAGGAACTCAAAAACTCAATAGCTATAAAACAAATAACCTTATTTAAAAATAGGCAAATACCTAAAGAGATACTTTTCCAAAAAAGACATACACATGGCCAACGAGTATATATTTTTAAATGTTCATCACTAATCATCAAGGAGATACAATAAAAATCATAATAGGATATCATCTTATACCTGTTAGAAAGGCTATTATCAAAAAACAGAAGATGAGTGTTAGTAAGGAATTGGTGGAAAAGGAACTTTTTCACGCTGTTGGTGAGAATGTAAGTTGGTACAACCATTATGAAAAGTGTTTTTGTTGTTGTTGCTATTGTTGTTGTTTTTAGACGGAGCCTCGCTCTGTCCCCCATGCTGCAGTGCAACGGCATGATCTCGGCTCACTGCAACCTCCACCTCCCGGATTCTAGCAATTCTCCTGCCTCAGCCTCCCCAGTAACTGGGATTACAGGCACCCCCCCCCACCACATCTGGCTAATTTTTGTATTTTTAATAGAGATGAAGTTTCACCATGTTAGTCAGGCTAGTCTCAAACTCCTGACTTCAGGTGACCCACCCACCTTGGCCTCCCAAAATGCTGGGACTACAGGCATGTGCCACCGCGCCTGGCCCTCATTATGAAAAGTTTTGAGTTTCCTCAAAACTATTAAAAATAGAACGACCATATTACCCAGCAACTCCACTACTGGGCGTATCCAAAAGAAATAAATCAGGATCTAAAAAATATCTTCAGTCTTGTGTTCACTGTAGCATTGTTTACAATAACCAAGGTGTGGCATCCACTTGAGTGCCCCCAATAGATGAACTGATGAAAGAAACACAGTACACAATGGCATACCATTACCATTCAGCCTTGAAAAAGCAGGAAATCCTGTCATTTGTAACAACATGAGTGAACTTGGAGGACATTATGTTAAATGAGATAAGCCAGGCACAGAAAGACAAATGCCACATGATCCCACTTCAACATGGAATCTAAGACAGCTGAACTCAGAGAAGCAGAGAGTGGAAGGGCGGGTACCAGGGCCAGGGAGAGAGCAGGGGAGATGTTGGTCAAAGGATGCAAAATTCAGCTGCACAGGAAGAATGAGTTCCAAGGTCTGTTGCACAGTACGGTGACTATAACTAGTAGCAATGTAACATATACTCGAAAATTGCTAAGATGGTATATTTTAAACGTTCTAACCACACAAAAAAATAGTAAGTATGTGAGACAATGGATGTATTAATTAGCTTGATTTAGCCATTCCACAGTGTATGTATATAAATATGTACCAAACATCATGTTGCGCATCATAAATTTTCCAATTAAAAAATTAACGAATGTTAAAAATTTCAATGCAATATAAAATGGCTATTGAAAAATAATATCATAGTCAAGAAAACATAGTTAAAACTGATTTGTCTGGGTTTTGTCATCTGGAGTTCTGTTACTTCTAACGTTGCATATCTGACAAATTATTTTGACATGAAGAGATAAATTTTAGGCAAACAGCCGGACACTGGGGTTTTGGGTGAGGCAGGATCTCCTAGGCTGCATGATGGTGTCACTGCAAATAGACCATCTTTCTCCCAAGCATGAAGCCCACCCTGCAGCACGACTCTGAGTCACCAAAAGGAAGTCAAATTATGTGCACTGTGATCCGGGTTCTCTGTATTTTAGTATATTTGAATTATTATTTTTCTTGAGACAGGGTCTCTCTCTGGCCCAGGCTGGAAGGCAGTGGTGGGATCACAGCTTACTGTCGCCCTGACCTCCTGGCCCTAAGTGATCCTCCTGCCTCAGCCTCCTGAAGAACTGGGAATACAGGCACACACCAACACAGCCAGCTAATTTTTATAGACGTTTTTAGAGATGGGGGTCTCACTATGTTGCCCAGATTGGTCTCAAACTCCCAGGCTCAAGCGATCCTTCCACCTCAGCCTCCTAAAATGCTGGGATTACAAGCATGAGCCCCCATGCCTGGCGTCTTTGAATTCTTTGGGAACGAACCGATGGTGACGTCTGGCTATAATATAACGTAGCCACCGCTCTTCCCTGGGCTTCTCTTCTTGCTCCACCTCTACCTTCCTTCAGGATTCAAAGAAAACATAGTCTTCATCAAAAGAATTGCTATTATATTCTTAATTAATCAGATAATTTATCCTCAGCCAGGCTTGGAAAAATATTATGTTTCTACTTCAATATGAGTGTTAGAGTTGGAATATTTATTTTCAAAAATACAGCTCCCATTTTCCAGGGTATATTTTTATGAAAGAATTTGTCTGTTTCAAAGACACATGGGTGGTGTGGCTTTTTATGGCTTTGGTAAATTGCAGCTGACAAAATAATGAGGATATTAAGCCTGCGTCCTCAGAGAATATGAAGGATGGAGAGGAGGGGAAGGATGGGGAAGAGGGGAAGAGGCTTTATGTCGGCCAAGCGTAACATACAGCCAGCTTTGGCTCTTGGTCTGACCTCTGACATCTGAGGTTTGGATTCGTTACTCTTGTGAATTCCTTGTTCTAAGAACAACTTAAGAAATGAGGGATGTCTCCTAGGCATTGAAGGGCTCTTGAAGGTCAAAGGCACATTACTCAAATTTGCATCAGACGAACAGGTCTTTGTGACTAAAGGAAATGTCCTAGATAAAATATGCTGTTGCTGTGTTTGACTCACGTGTGGAAAAGCCATACAGTCACCCACAAGGAATCGTGTTTGAAAGGGTCTATTTCATCCTAGGTGCCCTCTTGGGTGTAAGGAGATGTTACTGTTTTCTAATCCCCAACTAATTAGATTACAGTTGTCAAAACAAGTAGCTTCAGCCTGAGAATGAGGATGTAACCAGAGTGTAAAGGATGCAAAGCAGTTACCAAATTTTCTTCTGATAACCAATCAGAACTATCAAGGTACATTTATTATATTCTCAGTTATGTTATTTTTTATTTTGCAAGATACTGTATGAGAAGTATAGGGATACTATGAAAAGGAAAGTATTTCAAACAGTAGCTGGAAATACCTCCAGGGTACTGCAGAATTTATAAAATTCATTATTCAATTCACTCAAGCAAACTAAATATCATAGCATTTTAGGATACAATCAAAGGCATATATTAAAATAGATTATCTGGATGGGAATAAGACGTAAAATCACTACATAAGGGTACATGATTTTTCAATAAACATGTAGGAAGGCCTGTAATCCCAGCACTTTGGGAGGCCGAGACGGGCGGATCACGAGGTCAGGAGTTCGAGACCATCCTGGCTAACACGGTGAAACCCTGTCTCTACTAAAAAATACAAAAAAAGCTAGCCAGGCGAGGTGGCTGGCGCCTGTAGTCCCAGCTACTCGGGAGGCTGAGGCAGGAGAATGGCGTAAACCCGGGAGGCGGAGCTTGCAGTGAGCTGAGATCTGGCCACTGCACTCCAACCCCGGGCGACAGAGCGAGACTCCGTCCCAAAAAAAAAAAAAAAAAAAAACGTGTAGGAAGGAAAGGTGGCAAAAGAATGGGAGAGGTGAAGAAAAACAAAGAAAAAATAAGAAGAAAAGAAACAGAAGATGAGGAAGAGGAAAGAAGGAAATTTCCCCATGCCAAGCCCTGCACTAACTTAGAAGTGGAGACACAGGTGAAGACCCAGCCCTGAAATTAAGAAACTGACATTGGAGCCAAGTGTCAGACACTGGAAAAACTCACAGTGATACAGTGTGATAAGGAGGGAAAAAGACTTTACATACACACACATTTAATTTTAATTATTTAAATTGTCCTCATAGCAAAACTGTAAAGTATGAAAAATCAAATTCAAACAGAAAATTACCTAAAATGAAAGGAAATCAAAAATTGTATTCAATTTTCATCTATTATTGGAGATCACTTTCAAAAGTATAAAATAAGAGTTTTACCCTGTAATATCTTCAGAAGCATATGAAGAAAGAAGAATATACCAACTTAAAGAAAATAGATATAAATTTATATGCATGCACCACAGTTTTAAAGAACATCTTGGGAAAATATAACTACTTTAAGAAAGATACTATTTTTTATAAAGCTCTAAATATTATTAACAAAGACATAACTGTAAGAAATCGTTACTTTGGTAACCCAAATGATAAATGGAAACTAACATCAAAAGGAAAACTAATTCAATAGCTGAAGATAATGTTACAGAGAAAAATCAAAAGTCAATGAATGTTATGTTCTTCATACATATAAAACAAAAGCATAATAAAATAATAATTAGGAAATATTTAATGAGAAAAAAGCTAAATGTGATTTGAAATTACTATTAGAAGAAAGAAAAAGTAACAGTTCATATTAAGTCAGATTTCATATGTCTATATGGTCTGTAAAAGAAGTTAGATAAAAATGATAAATGGTTTACTATTCTCATTTTTTAAAACCTATAAATCTAGTATGTATTCATTCTAGCATTACAGACTTGCTGACCAGGTATAGTAAATAATCTATTATGGAATTGAAAATGCCTAGAAACAGAAATCCATTTACCGATGCCTGTTTTCCTTAACTTGATTAATATCCATTTCTGTGAAATGCCCAACTAGCAAATGTGTGACCAATGGCTATCCAAGTAACTAGCCTTGGGTCTTTATATACAATTCAATCTAGCTGATATAACAAAGACGTCAACATTTTTAAAGATTAGCACCATCACTTAGCACACTGAATCCATCAACACATCAAAAGGATTGTATACCATAAAGGGATTAGATAACAGATTTATCCCCAGAATGCAAGGGTAGCTCAATACAAAAAATTCAATCAATGTAATCACATTGATAGAATAAAGGAAACACACACACAAGCAACTCAATAGATGCAGAAATAGCATTTGACAAAGTTCAATGGCATTTTATGATAAAAACACTCAACAAACTAGGAATAGAGGGTAACTCTTTAACACGATAAAGGACAATTGAAAACTCCACAACTGACCTCATACTTTATTGTGAAAGTTTTCACCCTAAAGTCCAGAACAAGATAAGAATGAACATTTCACACTTCTATTCAATGTTTTCCTGGATATCTTAAGAGCAATAGGTAAGAAAAGAAATAAGAGCATCACATTCAAATTGGAAAGGAAGA
Organism: Rhinopithecus bieti; assembly: GCF_001698545.2. Taxonomy (NCBI): domain Eukaryota; kingdom Metazoa; phylum Chordata; class Mammalia; order Primates; family Cercopithecidae; genus Rhinopithecus; species Rhinopithecus bieti. Next base: position 290,879 of record NW_016821253.1, on the reverse strand, counting down.
AATAAAACTATATTCACAGATGACAGGAGTATGTATACAGAAAATCCCATAGAATATACACACACCACACACATGTCCACAAAACAAACAAGCAAAAATCTACTAGAGCTTCTAAACAAATCCAGTGATGTTTCTGCGTTCAACATCAAAATCAACATCAAGATCAACATCCAAGAAACAGCTGTGCTTCTATACACCAGCTATAAATAATTTGAAAAGAAAAGAAAGCAATTCCACTCATGCTAGTATCCAAAAGAGTAAAATACCTAGAAATAAATTTAACCAAAGAAGTGAAAGACTTGTGCACTGAAACTACCAAACACTGCTGAAATTAAAGAAGATCTAAATAAATGGGAAGATATCCCATGTTTATGAACTGCACTTAATATTGTTAGTATGAGAATATTCCCCAAAGTGATCTACAGATTCAATGCAATTCCTATCAAAATTCCAATGGTCTTTTTTGAAGAAATGGAAAAGGTGATTCTCAAATTCATCTGAACGTGCAAGGAGTCCCAAATACCTAAAACGACCTTGAAAATGAAAAACAAAGTAGGAAGACTCACAATTCCCAATTTCAAAACTTTCACCATAAGGTCAAGAACAAGGTAGAGGAACACTGCAGATGAGAATGTCATATGAAGCAGTCACTGTGGAAAGTAATCAAAACAGTGTCATCCTGGCTTAGGCATAGATGTGAACCAATGGAATAGAATTACAGTCCAGAAATAAACCCAAACATCTATGGTCAAATGATTTTTCACAAGGGTACCAAGACTGAATGGGGAAAGAAGTCTCTTCAATCCCTACCTAACATACACAAAAAGTTAACTCAAGATTAATCAATGGCCTAACCATGAGTTAAAACCACAAAACACTTAGAAGAAAGCACAGGTAAACCTTCTGATGTTGGATTTGGCAATGAAGTCTTAGATTTGGCATGAAAAGAACAGGCAAGAAAAGAAAAAAATAGATACGTTCAACTTCATAAAAACTTTTGAACACCAAAGAACATTATCAAGAATATGAAAAGGCAATCTATAGAATGAGTGAAAACACTTGCAAAATTATATATCTCATAAAGCTTTCATATTTAGAGCAATTTTAAAGAACTCTTACAACTTAACAACAAAAAACGCAAAAAAAAAAATTAAAAAATGAGCAAAGGACATTTCTTCAAATAAAATATACAAATAGTCAAAAAGCACATGAAAAGATGTTCACTGTCACTGGTCATTAAAGAACTGCAAATCAAAAACCACAATGAGATACCACTTCATACCTACTGGAATGGCTTTCATCGAGAAAATGAAGAATAAAATGTGTTGACAACGATGTGGTGTAACAGGAGCTGCAGATGAGAATGTCATATGATGCAATCGCTGTGGAGAACACCCCAGCAACTTCTCAAAAATTTAAACATGAAATTATTGTATAACCCAGCAGTTACTCTCCTAGGTATATATCCAAGAGAAATAAAAACATGTGTCCACACAGAAACTTGCACACAAAGGTTTATAGCAGAATTATTTACAATACCCAAAATGTGGAAATAGCCCAGTTGTCCATCAACAGATAAAGGGATGAACAAATTGTGGTACACATGCAATTAAATATTACTTAGTCATAAATATTATTTTGCTATAACATGGATGAATCTTAAAAACATTATGCCCAGTAACAGAAGCCAGGTACAAAAGGTCACATAGTGAATTACTTCTTCTATACGGTTTATCTTGAACAGACAAATCCATAGAGACAGAAAGCAGATTAGAGATTACCAGGGAGCAGAGACTCCCTCTCTTTCCTGTCCTCTCATTATAGAATTCTGGTTTATTAACATAGTGGAGTGCCAGGACTAGTTGTCTAATTTGTGTATGTTTTTCTTCCCTATTTTTCATCTCTTTGTCTTTTAGCTCTAGCTTCCAAAAGATTTCAACAATGTTTTCCAACTCTTTCACTGAGTTGTAACTTTCTGTCATGTCTGCTTTTAATTTTTTTTTTATTGGAACCAACCCAAATGTCCATCAATGACAGACTGGATTAAGAAAATGTGGCACATATACACCATGGAATACTATGCAGCCATAAAAAGGATGAGTTCATGTTCTTTGTAGGGATATGCATGCAGCTGGAAACCATCATTCTCAGCAAACTATCATACGATTTTAATTTCTAAAAGTTCATCTTTATTCTCTGAATGTTTTTGTCCCACAACATCTCATTGCATTACATGATTACTTAGGTACAAAGTGTTTCTCTGGGGTAATAAAAACGTTTTTAACATGTAAGTTGCTAGAAACTGCACAACATGGTGAATGCACTATCACTGAATTCCACTTTAATATGGTGGATCATACGTTGTGAATTTCAACTTGATAAAAACATAAACATAAATAAATAGAAATTGAATGTTTTTAAAATTTTCCTTTTAAGATAATCTTGTTTTCTAATAAATGCCACAGGTTAAAATGACTACTTTGAAGGAAAAACAGACAAGGATTCTGTTCTTGCATAAAATAACCATTCTGTGGGAAGTTGTACAGAGCCACCTGGGACTAACCTCAGAACTTTAAAGAAGAGAGGGTGGAAAAGGCGTAGCAGGGATAGGAAACCAATTTGTGTCTCATGAAGATGAGCTCCCTAAGTATGCTTCTACCAACGCTGTCCACACGTTGAGACTTAGTCCAGTGATGCCTGTTTCCTCTCAATATGCTGCATGTAAACACCTTATATATTCTACATTAGACATGTACCAGAGAAATAAATTTTAACAGAATAGAATAAAATCCTAAAATCATACAAGTATGAAATAAGCTGAAGAAATGAATCAGAAAGAAAAATGAAATCAGAAAATGGTACTAAATGACCCCACTAAACGGCCCTAGGATAGAAGGTATTTGAGAGTTCACCTGCTCACTAGAATTTGGTGGTAACCCCAACATCAACATTTGAAGCACTTCCTGGGTCACTCATGGCCAAGTGCAGAGTGGTGAAAACTCTGAGTCTCCCACATGCATGTTCACATGCCTGCCTCTTGCTTCTGTTGCCTTCTGTAAACAAGCATCCTTTTGCAGCATATTTCCTGCCACATTTTTGTATTTTTGCACTTTTTGTTGCTGATTTCTGTCTAGTGTGCCTCCCCTAGGCCTGATGCTGAAGTGCTGACCAGCATCCCTGAGCACAAGAAGGCAAAGTCTATAATAAAATCACACTCACATACACACAAACAACTTTGTCAGGAGGGTTTATCTTTCATTTGTCTTCATGTATTTTTAGTTTTAATCTTTACTTTTTACCAAAGCTATCCTTGCAGAGGCAACCCTTCTTCCTCCTTTACCAACACTTTAGACAATAGCCCCCTCTTTCTACATCACATGCTTGCAATGACCCTTTTCTCTTGAGCTCCTACCCAGGCAGCCCAGGACTCAGCCTGCTTCTGCCCCCAGCCCCCATCATCCTCCAATGATTGCATGATCTTGGGTTAGATCAATATTCAACATTTACACTTTTGTGGTTGTACAAATTCAGTTGACAGATACAATGTGGAATAAACTATGAGCCTGTTATTTAGCAAAGATTTTGTTGTTTCAAGAGTTAATAATTGTTTTTAATTTGGTTATTCTCAACTAATACAATGCTAAATCTTCTCTCAAAGATTTCAGACATGCAATTTCTCCCATTTCTTTCTGAAGAGGGAAGCGTCTAGACAAGCTATCCTCCACTGGATGCACAGACATCATTCTGAGACCTCCCTGATCCACCATCCTGGGAAAGCCCTTTCCCCTTTCCCAAATGCCTGCTTCCTTCCTTCCTGGTCTCCCCTCCACTTTGGTGAGATGCCTGCTCCAGCGGCATCCTCAAAAAGGGCACAGAGGCGAATGTTGTCTGAAAATGCCTGATAATATCTGAGAATGTATGTAGGCTGATTGAGAGTTGGGCTGACTGTAGAATTTGTAAGTGGAAACCCTTTCACGGCCATGCTGGGCTGGCCTCATGGCTGCCCTGCAGATGGCTCATTGCTGGGCCCACGCGTTTATCTGCAGCCTCCACAGCTTTTCACACTAAACTGAAGTTTCCCAGTGTTGTGTCTTAGGTTGGGCCCTTGTTTTTTATTTCAATCAGGAAAATAATGTCTTTTAGTTCTGGACATTTTTTATTGCATTATTTTAATGATTTAACTTCCTGTATTTCCTCTACCTTCTCCTTCTGTATTCCTTATTAACATAATGAAGCTCCAGGACTACTTGTCTAAGTTTTGTATTTTTCCTTTCATATTTTCTGTCTTTGCCTTTTAGCTCTGGCTTCCAAAATATCTTCAACAATATTTTTCAACTCAAATTTTAAGTTGTGATCACCGGTTTTTAATTTCTAAGAGCACTTCTTTATCCTCAGAATGTTTCTAATAACATTTCTCATTTGATGATTATGATATCATCTCTAATCCTCCTTGGGATATTAATGATTATGTATTTTAGTTTTCTTCCGCTTAAAAAGTCTTCAAGTTTTTGTATTTCTTCTTTATTGTTTACTCCATTCTCTATCTTTCCAGCTATGAATTTTCCTAATATGCCCAGTAACTGTTGGTGCTCTCTTCCTAGCTTAACTGAGAAGTATTAAACAACCGACTGATCAGGAAATACAGACGCACTGCATTCCAAGGCACCATGTCCACTCTGCAGTGGGTCCCGGACACATTCAGCCCTTCGGAGGTGGAGCACACACTTCCCTTCAGTTGCTCATTGGACACTGAGTTCTGTCAATGTTCTTTCTCTTTAAGCATCTCCAGGACTAGATTTGGAAAACACACCCTCCCTGCTTCCTTCTTTAAGGCGACCGACTCCCTGAGGGCTGGGAGGCTGTCATTAACCCCTCTCCAAACACAGCTTTCTTACTCTGGGGCCAGTGGAGTGAATGCTGCCATCCGTGATGCCGAGATCCATCTGTCCCAGGATCATCTGTGATGCAGCCTGCAGCGTCTCTTGCTAAAAAAGAAAAAATACCAGTTTAACTTCTCTAAAGGGAGTGGGAGGCTTGGCCTGGTGGTGCACACCTGTAATCCCAGCTACTGGGGAGGCCGAGGCGGGAGAATCGCTTGAACCCAGGAAGCAGAGGTCGTAGTGAGCAGAGATTGCACACTGCACTCCAGCCTGGGTGACAGAGAAAGACTCCATCTCAAAGACAAACAAACAAACAAAAAGAGTGGGTGTAGGTGGGAGAGGAGAGAGTGTGGGGGTGGAGAACAACAGCTCAAGCGCAGGCTGGCATCTAGGGAAAGGGACTTGGCTGGTTGGTCCCTGTGCTCAGGATGCAGCTTCCTGAAGCCTCCACACCAGCCCACCCAGAGTACACTGGCAACCACCCAAGTCCAGGCAGGCACCTGCAGGGAGATGCTGTCAACAGGAACAAGATTTGGATGCTTCGTTGATTTCAGAGAAAATGAAATTTTATATAAAATCCATATGCACACAAACAGTTTTAGAATCTCTGTCAGGAGGAACATTCTACCGAATCAATACTGTAAATGAGGACCAGCGACCCTTGCGCTGCCTGGCACGGAGGGCTGTCAGTCAATGCACCTGCCCTTTCTTCAGTCACAGTAAACGGAGGCACCACAGCCGTGGAGTGCAAAGCACCGGCTTTTCTGCAGAGCCAGCTGAGAGCTACAGATTGTGTATCCATAGAATTACATTTTTAAAGATGCTCAAGGTTATTTTTAACCTTTTATACTCTTTTCTGGTTTTCACTGTTCAGAAGCTATTTTAAAGCTCTTTCTTCTTCATTAACTATGGGAATGCACAGGACACTTAACTGCAAATTGTGAATGAAGGAGGAAGGGGCCACCACAAGCAGGGAAGCTTCTGAGCTGACTCCAAGGAGAGAGGGGCACACCTGAGTGAAAGGGATAGCACACCTGGGGCAAGGGAGAGTCACACCTGGGTCAGGAGAGGATCACACCTGGGGCAGGGGAGGGGCACACAGGGGTCAGGAGAGGGACACACCTGGGGCAGGGGAGGGACACATCTAAGACAGGAGAGGGCCAAGGCTGTGGACAGTCCCCTGGATCACCACCCATCCAGACCCCAACCCAGATGTCATGGCCCCTGGCCCGTGTATCACCTGTGTTGTGACCTCCTTCGTATTCTGTTCCCATGCTGGCCTGAGTGAGGCACTGGCCCCAGCTTATGTCTGCCTGCAGTGATTGTATCTGTGTGACTTACAATAGCAGCACCTTAGATTTTGAAGTTTGTCCTCTGTTTCTCCCCCTACAAACCAGACTGCATCATTGCTGGTGTTTGCCCCACTGCACTCTCTCTTGATGTTAAGCCTGGCCTCCTCTGGGGGGTGGCTTCAGTCTGCACTCTGAAGCCTCTTCACTTCTAGATTTGGGGTAGGCGAGGGGACACTATTCATGCTTTCTCATATAATAAAAACTGAGTAGCATCTTGTTTTCGTAAACATTCTTTCGGAATCTTCTATCCTGGATGCATCTTCTTTCCCCTTTAAATTCCTCCATGCTGTGCTCAGACCTCACCTCTGCCCTTCCACTGCCTGGGTCTCCTCTCAAGGAATCTCACTCCTCCTAACTTCACCTTCACTCATCTTGGATGCAGTGGTTCCGCTGCTTCTTTGCAAAGCATCAGCTGAAGAGAGACGCTGTGGATTTGGATGTCATTGTGGGAGTTTGGAAAGTGGGTGGAGGGGAGGGAGTACAGGGGAGAGGGAGGTGTAGAGCACTGTTCCCCCTACTCCCATGGTGGGGAGCTGACCAGTTAATGCAAACTGGGATGGAACCCAGCAGTGCGGGGGAGTCAGAAAATGAGAATGAATATTAAATAAAGACGTGATGATTGGAAGAAAGTGAGATTTGGCAGGTCTAGCTGAAGATGTATTTCACTTTAAAGCATAAGAACAAACACGAAACATGTCTTAATTCCCTTCAAAAGAGTGCATCAAACATTGTGGACTCCTATTGTGTGTGTGTGTGTGTGTGTGTTTTGCGTGATTTCTGTATCTAAGTACAGATTACATGCTGTTTCTTATTTTTTGTGGTTTTACTTATTTTTTGTTTTTATTTATTGTTGTTTTCAGGGTTTTCTTTTCATTGAAGTAAACTGCTCATGTAGTCAAATGCCCGTATCTGAAGGGTACATGTTGGTATTTGGTGAACACATGCATTCATGGAACTACCATGCCCGTATCTGAAGGGTACGTATTTGAGTTTGGGAACAACACATGCATTCATGGAACTATGTTGCTAGTATCTGGAGGGTACAGTATTAGTTCATTTTCATGCTGCTATGAAGAAATACCTGAGACTGGGTAACATATAAAGGAAAGAGGTTTAATGGACTCACCATTCCACATGACTGGGGATACCTCACAATCATGGCAGAAGGTGAAGGAGGAGCAAAGGCACATCTTACATGGTAAAAAGCAAGAGAGCATGTGCAGGGAACTGCCCTTTATAAAACCATCAGATCTCATGAGGTTTATTTACTATCAAGAGAACAGCATGGGAAAATCCACTTCCATGATTCAATTACCTCTCATTGGGTACGGAAACTACAATTCAAGATGAGATTTGGGTGTGGACACAGCCAAACCATATCATTCTGCCCCTGGCCCCTCCCAAATCTCATGACCTCACACTTCAAAACCAATCATGCCTTCTCAACAGTCCCTCAAAGTCTTAACTCATTTCAGCATTAACTTAAAAGTCCACAGTCCAAAGTCTCCTCTGAGACAAGGGAAGTCCCTTCCACCTATGAGCCTATAAAATCAAAAGCAAGTTAGTTACTTTCTAGATACAATGGGAGTAGAGGAATTGGGTAAATACACCCATTCAAAATGGGAGAAATTGGCCAGAACAAAGAGGCCACAGACCCCATGCAAGTCTGAGATCTAATAGGGCAGTCATTATACCTTAAAGTTCCAAAATGATCTCTTTTGACTCCTTGTCTCACATCCAGGTCATGCTAATGAAAGAGGTGGGTTCCCACAGCCTTGGACAGCTCTGCCTCTGCGGCTTTGCAGGGTACAGCCCACCATCCTGACTGCTTTCACAGGCTAGTGCTGAGTGTCTGCAGCTTTTCCAGGTGCATGGTGCAAGCAGTCAGTGGATCTGCCATTCTGGGGTCTGCTTAGACCCCAGCTTCACTAGACAGTGCCCCAGGAGGGGCTCTGTGTGGGGGTTCAAATCCCACATTTCTCTTCCGGACTGACTTAGCAGAGGTTCTCCATGAGGGCTCTGCCCCTGCAGCACACCTCTGCCTGGACACCCAGGCATTTTCATACATCCTCTGAAATCTAGGCCAAGGTTCCCAAACCTCAATTCTTGTCTTCTGCACACCTGAAGGACTGGGATCACGTGGAATCTCCCATGGCTTGGGGCTTTCACCCTCTGAAACCATGGCTCAAGCTATACATTGGCCCCTTTTAGCCATGGCTGGAGCAGCTGGAATACAGGGCACCAAGTCCCAAGGCTGCATACAAAAGGGGGGCCCTGGGCCCAGCCAGGGAAACCATTTTTCCCCCTAGGCCTCCAGGCCTGTCATGAAAGGAGCTGCTGTGAAGGTGTCTGACATGCCAAGAGATGTTTTCCCCATTGTCTTGGTGATTAACATTTGGCTCCTCATTACTTATGCAGATTTTTGCTGCCAGCTTGAATTTCTCCCCAGATAATGTGGTTTTCTTTTCTACTGCATCATCAGGCTGCAAATTTTTCAAATTTTTATACTGTGCTTCCTCTTGAACTCTTTGCTGCTTAGAAATTTCTTCCACCAGATACCCTAAATCATCTCTCTCAAGTTCAGATTTCCACAGATCTCTAAGGCAGGGGCAATATGCTGCCAGTCTCTTCACTAAAGCATAGCAAGAGTGACCTTTACTCCAGTTCTCAACAATTGTTCACCTCCATCTGAGACCACCTCAGCCTGGACTTTATTGTCCATATGACTATCAGCATTTTTGTCAAAGCCATTTAATAAGTCTCTAGGACATTCCAAACTTTTCCACATCTTCATGTCTTCTGAGCTCTCCAAGTCTCTAGGAAGTTCCAAACTTTCCCACATCTTCCTATCTTCTTCTGAGCCTTCCAAACTGTTCCAACCTCTGCCTGTTATCCAGTTCCAAAGTCACTTCCACATTTTTGGGTATCTTTACAGCAGCACCCCACTCCCACTACAAATTTGCTGTATTAGTCCATTTTCATACTGCTGTGAAGACATACCCGAGACTGGGTAACTTATAAAGGAAAGAGGTTTAATTGACTTACAGTTCAGCATGGCTGGCTACACCTCACAATCATGGCAGAAGGTGAGGGAAGAGCAAAAAATATCTTACATGGGAGCAGGCAAGAAAGCACGTTCAGGGGAACTGCCCTTTATAAAACCATCAGATCTGGTGAGATTTACTCACTATCATGACAACAGCACAGGAAAAATCCACCATTATGATTCAATTACCTCCCACCAGGACCCTCCCACAACACATGAGGATTATGGGAGTTACAATTCAAGATGAGATTTGAGTGGGGACACAGCCAAACCATATCAGGTACATATTTTAGTTTGGAGAACACATACATTCATGGAACTATCATGACAGTATCTGAAGGGTACATGTTGGTCTTTGGTGAAAACATGCATTCATGGAACTACCATGTCCATATCTGAAGAGTACATGTTGGAATTTGGTGAATACAAGGATTCATGGAACTATCATGCCAGTATCTGCAGGGTACATGTTGGGGTTTGGTGAACACATGGATTCAAGGCACTACCATGCCTGTATCTGAAGGGTATATGTTAGTGTGTGTTGAAAGAATGCATTCATAGAACTGTCATACCAGTATTTGAAGGGTACAAGTTAGTGTGTGGGTGAACATATGCATTCATGGACCTATCATGCCAGTATTCAAAGGTTACATGTTAAGGTTTGGTGAATGTGTGCATTCATGGAACTACCACACCAGTTGTATTAAGTTTCCCATGGCAGCTTTAACAAATTGCTGCAAATTTGATGGCTTAAACCAACACACATTTATGCCCACACAGTTCTGGCAGCTAAATGACCAATGGGTTTCACTGGGACAAAATCAAGGTGGTGGTAGGGTCCTGCTTCTTGTGGAGGCTCTAGAGCCCATCTGCTTCCTTCCCTTCTCCAGCACCTGGAGGTCACCCTCATTTATTGGCTTGGGTCCCTGAATTGCATCACCTTTTCTTTCTTGTGTCCATTGTTTTCTCATCTTCTTCCTCATCTGTCTGCAAATCTCTCTCTGCTCCCCTTTCATAAAGACACACGTGATTACATTTAGAGCTCACTGGGGTAATTCAGCATGATCTACAAATTTCAAGCTCCTTAACGTAATCACATTTGCAAATTCCCTTATCCATGCAACATTCTCAGGTTCCAGGGATTAGGATCTGGATAACTTTGGAGGCCATTCTTCAGAAGACCACACGAGTCAAGATGGGTAAACATCTCTGTTGTCCCAGAACATCCCATTCTGCTCCAACTGCATCAGGAAACAGCCAACAACTCCTGCAGGCACCGAGGTTCTGGTTCCTGTCAAGACAGTGTCTGTTCTTAAACTTCCTATCAAGGGAATCATGCAATACTTACACTTATGCCTGGGTTTTTTACTCAGCATGTTTTTCAGATTGTGTTGTTGTGTCCAATTCCTTTTAATTGCTCAGTAGCATTTTGCTGTATGATTGTATCATCTCTTTAAAATCTGTTTTCCTGTTGATGGGTACTTGGTTAAGGCTTTGGCAATTGTGAGTAAAGCTACTATAGACATTCTTATACAAGTATTTCTGTGGATGGTTATTTTTATACTTCTTGGGTAAATACCAGTGCAGTGTAACAGTCATAGAGCAGGTGTATTTTTACCTTAATGAGAAACTTCCAGTTTCCAAAGTGCTTGGTCTATGGCCCTTCCTGAGCACCTGTTAAGAGTTCAAGGTGCTTCGCAATCACCTCAACAATCAGTGTGGTTGAATTTTTAATCTTAGCAAATGGTATACACTGTGCAAAGTGGTATCATCTGACATTAATTACATTATCCTCATATCTAATATTTTTGATATTTTAATGTTTTTATTGAACATGAATATATTTAGTGGAATATATGTATAAGTCATTGAATCATTTGTATTTATTTGTTGGAACTCTTTATATGTTCTTTACAGAAATGTTTTGCCTGATATGTGTATTATGAATATTTTCTCTAAGCCTGTTTTGCTTTCGTGTTGTCTTAATGATCTGTTTTAAATAGAATAATTTTTAACTTCGATACAGCTTAATGTTCCAATTTGCTCCTTAGGTAAATGCCTTATTTTGTTCACTGTAAGAACTTTTGCCTACTCCACAGTTGCCAAAACATTCTCCTATGTTTTCTTTTGGAAGCTTTATAGTGATAGCTTATATTTTGTATTGATCTATGAACCATAGTTTACATGTGTAGTGATAAGTAGGGATGCAGGTTGTTTTTTCTCCACATTTTTTTTTTCAATTATCCCAGCATCATATAAAAGAAAATATTCCTTTCTCCATTTAACTTCTCTAGAACTTTTGCGAGAATTCAATTTACCTCCCATATGGGTGTCTATTCCATCCTTCTCCTTGTTTCATTGATGGAATGGTCTATGTGTGTACTAGTATCACACTGTCTTCATTGCTAGAGCTCTATAGTAAGTCTTGAAATTAGGTAGAATGTGTCCTGCTGCTTTGTTCTTTCTTATCAGAAGTATTTGGGTTATTCTGAGTCCTTTGCTTTCCATATACATTTTAGATTTAACTTGTAATTTTTTTCAAATCATACTGTTGAGATTTTGATTGGGATTGCATTGAATCTAAAAATCTATTTGTGGATATTTGAATTCTTAACAAAACTGAGTGTCTAAATTAATGAAAATAGTGTTATCTCCATTTGCTTAGGTCTCCTTTAATTTCACTGTATATGTTTTGCTCATTTTTATAAAATATGCTCCTATTAAATACTTTGTTTTTTCACTCTATTATAAATAACATTTAATCTCATTTTCCACATGATTGATGCTATCATATGGAAGTACAATCAATTTTTATATTTATTTTGTATCTTATGGCCTTGCTAAATTCACTTACTCTCATAGTTATTTTGTATATTCCTGAGAATTTCCTGCATAAACAATGGTGACATATGTGAGCAAAGACAGTTCTGTTTCTTTCTTCCAATCTATATACCTTTTTATTTCTTTTTCTTGTGTGATTGCACTGACTAAAAGCTCTGGTTCAATGTTGACTTGACATAATCAGAAAGAATATCTTTGTCTCGTTCCTGACTGTAGGAGGAAAGCCTTCAGCATTTCACCATTAAATGAGCTGTAGGTTTTCATAGATTCCCATTCACAGATTAAGGATGTTTCTTTTATTCTATGTTTACACTTGCTGAAAGTTTTATTTAACATGAATGCATGTTTAATGTCATCAAATGTTTTCCACGTATATTAAAATGATCATATCCTTTTTCTTCTTTATTCTGTTAACATACTGATTTTTATTGATGGATTTTCAAATGTTAAATCAACCTTGTATTCCTGGGATATATCCCACTTGATAATGATCTTTTATCCTTTCATTTGTCAGTGTGTTGTTACAAAGCTTTTGAGATTATGTTCCTGGAGAATAATGCCTTTGTCATGTTTGGTATCAGGGCTGTGTGGGCTCAGAGAATACACTGCAACATGTCCTCCACTGTCCTCTACTTTCCATCAGAGTTTATTAAAGTTTCTGTTATTCCTTCCAGCGTTATTCTAGATAGCACCATCTAGACTCAAAGCATCTTTGTGGCGAGGTGTTTTTATAAACTTCAATATCCTTTAATACAAAGGTTCAAATTTTTTACTAGATATATGGTTATTCAAATTTTAACTTATTTTGTGTCATTTTATTAAACTGTATAACAATTTCTCCATTTTCTCCCAGTTATCAAATTTACAGGAATAACTTTGTTCATAATATTCCCTCATAATATTTCTAAATTTTGTAGAAATTGCAGTGAGATCTGCTTTTTTATTTCTGATGATAGTAAGTTTGTGTTTTCCCATTTTTCTTGATTGGTATTTCTAGAGGCTTGTATTTTTTTCTGTTCAAAGAACCAACTTATAGCATTTATAATTGTCTTTAATGTTTACATTTCTCTATTTTACTTATTTCAGCTCTTTATTATTTACCTTATTCTATTTATTTGGGTTTTTTCTTTTTCTAGTTCCTTAGACGTAAAAACGCATTTATTGCTATTTTCTAATATCAGCATTAAAATCTCTGGATTTTCTTATAAACACTGATATTGCTATGTTTATTTTCATAGAGTTCAAATATTTGTAAAAATGTTTCTAGTGCTTTCATTCCTTTCCCATGAGTTATTTAAAAATGTGATTTAATTTCCAAGGATTTGGGTGTTTTCTAGATCGGGGCAGTTGTATCAACTTCTGAGAAATGATGTTAAAAATCTTCACTATAATTTTGTATTTGGCTTTTTCTCCCATTCATTCTATCATGCTTCTTTCACTTATTTTGAGGCACTATATTTAGCTACCTACCTTACTAATGATTATTTGGTCTTCCTACAAACTTGAAATTTTTATAACTATTAAATACTCCTTTTTATTTCTTGTAATAATTCCTGCATTAAGTCTACATTGTCTGGTACTAATATAGCCAATTTAACTTTCGTATTTTGATTGCCTGGTATATTTTTTTCATCATTTTTACTTTCAACTTATGTTTCTTTATATTTAAAGTCCCGCAGGCAGCAGGTAATTAAGTCTTACATTTTTATTCAGTCTGACAATCTCTGCAATTTAATTGTAATATTTGGCCCATTTACAATTAACATAATTATTGATATGATTGGGTTTCCAAAATGGAATCTTAAGACTGGCATGTGAATGAAGCTAAGCTATCCTGATAAGTGAAAAAGCAGATGGTGAATAAATAAAAACCTCACCTAATAATTAGCTAACCCCTGGCCAACACCCTGCCAAACACCAGACTCTTAAGTGAGGTCAACCTACATCATGCATCAGCTACCCGCTGGCCACCAACAGACCTGCCAACTATCCACTGAATGAAAGAGCCCTCCAGAGAGTGGCCAAATAACCACCCATCTAACCTACATAATTGTGAGCTGAATAAAATGACTATTATTTTAACTATTAAGTTTTGAAGTCATTTGTTACCTAACCAAAATTAACTGATACACTATCTCACTGACTACTGTTTAATTAATTTAATTATACTTTCCTCTGATTATCCCACCTCTAATTTAGTCCAAATTTTTTTTTTGCCTGATACTTTCCCATATTATGGATCTATCAAAAAATCTGTCAAGCCCACTTTTTGATTAAAAAAATAAATTTTTCCTAAATTTCACTTAGTGGATGATTTGAGATTGTTTGATGTCTAAGACTTCTTCCCATCTTTGAGAGATGACATGTTTTCTCAGATAATCCCACTTCACCTACCTAAGCTTTCATTCTGATAATTAGGAGCCCTATTTTTCTTTTACTATATTTACTCATCCTTTACCTTTCCCGTTCTTTCAAAAACTTATCTTCAATATTCTATCAGTTATAGCACCTTACGTAGGCAAGCAAAACTCTCACTCATGTCTACTACTGAATCAGTACTTAGATAGGGACTATGGTGTTGCTGAGAAGAATTAATGGCCCTGAAAATCAAAATACATGGGAATATTTGTATATTAATATAAGGTCATCCTGAAAATATACAAGGGAAAGAATGAGACCCTTTTAAAAGTGTTGCTGGTCATCAACCCACAAATACGTCTAAACATAGTAAGTTTGTGGATACAGGTCATGGGCACATTGTCGTCAATATATGTCACTAATGAGAAAAACTAGCTCTCAAGCTTACTTCCACCCTACAGATAAATCAGGATATAAACTGAGAACTTTGCCACAGCCAGTGCAGAGGGCACTCAACTGCAGTCACATGCTATCCATCCTGGTGAGAGTCCCATGTTCTTGCTGATTATGGCATAAAACAAGATTTTGCACAAAAACATATTTAACATTTTATTATATATATTATGTGTGTGTGTGTGTGTGTGTGTATATATATATATAAATTTCCATGTTACTAACATATTTGGAGCCCCAGAATAATTTTTTTCTATAAAATTCAGGGTGCCTGAGAAACGGCTCCAAAGACTAGAATATGAGGTATTGCTGTTGGCTAAACTATATTTGTTTTCATGCCCTCACATTCTCACAGCACAATGTTTTATTTATGGGAACTCTATATAAAACTTGGAAAATTAAACAAAAACAAACAGATACGGTTTGATTCTGAGTCATGGGAGTTCAAAAATTATCAGCTCAACAATGTGTTCACGGGATCTTCATGACTCTCATCTTCTAAAACAGTATCATGATAGACATGGCAAAGATACTTAACACATGCCACCAATCCCACACCATCACTCCACTTTTGAGCCATAAAATGTTTCTCTTGGACCTGACATAGCAAGAGAGAGTTCCAGGTTCAGCAGGAGGCATCCCAAGGGTGTGGAAAATAAGAAACCATGAAACTGGGTACATCTGGAAACACTGAGCTGTGTGTTGCAAGACAGGGGTGGAGAAGTTGACAGAGGACTATGAGTAATCTTTGCTAGCCAATTTGGCTCTATGAAGAACTATCTCTTCATCCATCTTCTTCTCATGATAGCTGTTGGGCATAACTATGGAACTTTAGAACTTAAGCTAAGTTCAGTGAGCAGTGATTCATTTTCATATTTGCCCTCATAGATTCTAAAACACCCAACAATTGGGTCACATGTAGGAGAATGGAACTGGATCCTCATCTCTCACCTTATACAAAAATCAACTAAAGATGGATCAAACACTTAAATCTAAGACCTGAAACTGTAAGATCTCTAGAAGATAACATTGGGAAAACCCTTCTAGACACTGACTTAGGCAAAGACTTAATGACCAAGCACCCAAAAGCAAAAGCAACAAAAACAGAGACAAATAGATGGGCCTTAAACTAAAATGCTTCTGCACAGCAAAAGAAATAATAAGCAGAGTAAACAGCCAACCCACAGGTGGGAGAAAATCTTTGCAAACTATGCATCTGACAAAGGACTAATATCTAGAATCTACAACAAACTCAAATAAATCAGCAAGAAAAAAAAGTCTCATCAAAAAGTGGGCTAAGGAAATGAATAGATAATTCTCAAAAGAAGATGTGCAAATAGCCAACAAACATGAAAAAATGCTCAATGTCACTAATGATCAGGGAAATGGAAATCAAAACCACAATGTGATACCACCTTACTTCTGCAAGAATAGCCATAATCAAAAAAACCAAAAAATAATAGGTGTTGGCATGGATGTGGTAAAAAGGGAACACTTTTATACTGTTGATGGGATTGTAAACTAGTACAACCACCATGGAAAACAGTGTGAAAATTCCTTAAAGAACGAAAATTCCTTAAAGAACTACGATTTGATCCAGAAATCCCACTCCTGGGTATCTACCCAGAGGAAAAGAACTTATTATATGAAAAAGATACTTGCACATGCATGTTTATGACAGCACAATTTACAATTGCAAAAATATGGAACCAGCCCAAATGCCCTCAATCAATGAGTGGATAAAGAAAATGTTGTATATATGTGTATATATTATGGAATACTATTCAGTCACAAAAAAGAATGAAATAATGGCATTTGCAACAACCTGGATGGAATTGGAGACCACTATTCTAAGTGAAGTAACTCAGGAAAGGAAAACCAAATATCATTTGTTTTCGCTCATAAGTGGGAGCTAAGCTATGAAGATGCAAAGGCATAAGAATGATACAATGGACTTTGGGGAAATGAGGGAAAGGGTGGGGGGGGGTGAGGGATAAAACACTACACATTGGGTATGGGGTACACTGCTTGGGTGACGGGTGCACCCAAATCTCAGAAATCACCACTAAAGAACTTATTCATGTAACCAAACACCACCTGTTCCCAAAAACCTATTGAAATAAAAAAACAGAATCTGAGCACACATACACACACACACACACACAAATAAATAAATATATTTTAAAAGAGAAAGAAAAGAAAGATAAAGAAATAAAAGAAATGAAAGAAAAAGGAAGGAAGGAAGGACAGACAAGAAAAGCAAGAAAGAAAAGAAAGGAAGGAAGGAAAGAGAGGAAAGAAAGAAAAGAAAGGAAGGAAAGAGAGGAAAGAAAGAAAAGAAAGAAAGGAAGGAAAGAAAGAAAAGAAAAGAAGAGAAAAGAAAAAAAAGAAAGGAAACGAGAAGAAAGGAAGGAAGGAAAGCAAGCAAGCAAGCACGCACACTGCATTGGTATGAGCACTGCTTCAGAGCAGGAGATCACATTGGAGCCTCCGTCTGCCTGCCACACCCTGCTCAAAAACAACAACAAAAGAAGACTCCAAAAAGGAATAGAAGTCTCTAAGCTTTCCTTGTAGCACTGAAGGTTTCCATTCTCAATGCCTATTGTGTCCAGCCTGCCTCAGGGCTCAGAAGGCTGCCTGGGAGGAGTCGACCCCTCTTAGCCCAGAACAGCTCAGTGCCGTTCCTAACTGGAGGAGCCATGAGACGCCATCATTGTCACTAAAAGGCTCATCTGGGAAGGTGACTCACAGGTTCTTGCTGCAAAGCACCAAGGAGAGTTTGTTGAAGAGAATCTAAGAATTCTAGTTGAAATTCATGGGACTCGACTTCTGAAGACACCTAGTGCTATAAGGGGAAAAACAAACAAAAAGGCCCTCAAGTGTCGGCCTTGAAACACCAGAAGCACAGGGCATCTGGAGATCCCAAAGAGCCGACTGCTGAGCGGAGTGTTCCTGGGAGTCCGGTGACAGGAGTGGTGCCAGGCCAGGTGTGGGTGGCGAGTTGACACTGCCCGGGTGTGGCGTAGAAAAGGCAAGGGAACATGAGCGTGTCAGCATGGTCTGCAGGGCCCCACAGCAGGAAGACAGTCTTCCCATAGCTGGTCATCCCTTTAAGTAGGTTTGCCACTCCATCTTGAGATTCTCATCATTCTCACCAGTTTGCCAACGTAGCAACATGTTTTCCCTATCTGTTTGCTTCATGTGATCTCAAAATCAAGTATCACATGCACAAGGCCCTTCCTTCTGCATGCTCTCGACAAAGAGCTCTCTGCAGCAGGGTAGCCCTGGTGAGCCTGCCCCGTGTCTTACAGTGGTATTTATAATGGCCAGTCCTCAAGCTGGGCCCACTTTCCCACGCACCCTCCTTGTCACATGGCTCCTCTCGCCTCTCTTGCCACCTGGCTGCTTCCTGGAGGTGGAGCAGGTGAAGGTGGGCGTGATGACAGAGACAGGTTTTACACTAATCTTTTTAGATCCAAAGTAAATACTTTTCAATTTCTTTTATGGCATGGCTACTAGCCTGAAAGAGAAACACCACACTAGCAGTTGCATTGGAAAAGAAGATAAATTACTACCAATTGTTCCTTTGGGTCAGACTCCAGATTAAACATTTTTCATTTATGAGCTAACTTCAGCACACAATTACCCTGCATGATAGGGACTCTGGTTCCTGTTTTGCAGAGGAGGAAGCTGGAATGTAAAACTTGCCTAAGGTCACATAGTCTGAATACAACTCCGGGATTCTGACTCCAAAGCCACATCCCTCCTGCTCCTCCCCACCTGCCCCACCCACATCCTCCTGTCCCCCTGAGCACACCCTCTGCCATCCATGGCTTCCTTCTATCTGGGGACACAAAAGCCTCTCTTTATGCCTGGCCAGACATCAGAGACGAGTATGGTAAAAAAATGACCTGATACATCACAGTTGACCTTTTCTCATGATTTGCCATAGGTGGAGTGGGTGGAACCTGTACATACGTTTCCATTTTTCACCTGTGGGATTCAAGAACTGTCGAGAACAGTGAATTGCCCATACTTTTTGTCAGTAGCAAAGCTAGGATCTGCTTCTCAGTCTCCATCTCTGTCATCACCCACAAACCAAGTCCTACACCAGCCACACACGGGATGCTCAGGCATCCACACTGGGGGCAGAGCACACTTCCCTGAAAGCAGTGATGTAAGTACTGGCATGTATCACTTGGATGAGACTTTTATACAACTTCTTTTACCTTACCTTTTGAGATCCAAAGTAAGTGTGTTTTAATGTCTAAACATTAATATTATTTTAGATGCTTAATATACTTTTAAATTTCTTTTATAGCATGGCTATCCTATTGTCTATAAATATAGGAAATATTCTACCAAAGGTATTATTACGTAGGCCATGGCACTTCATGGATTGTCTCAACTCCTGCCTAAAAAGTCAGCGCTGGGTGATTTCCAAGTTGCAGGGACTCTGTGACTCCAACAGAACCCTGGGCTTTCAGGGCCATGTCACTGGGGTTTATTACCCAGCATCCACGGCTGAGCAAGACCCTGGGATTTTGATGCCATGTCACTGGGGTTTATTATCCAGCATCCATGGGTGAGCAGGACCCTGGGATTTTGATGCCATGTCACTGAGGTTTATCATCCAGCACCCGCGGGTGAGCAGGACCCTGGTAGATTTGATGTTGCCATTTTGTCACTGGGGTTTAATTCATCCAGCACCCGCGGGTGAGCAGAGACCCTGGGTTTTGATGCCATGCACTGGTGTTTATTATCCAGCATCCATGGGGTGAGCAGGGACCTGGGATTTGATTGCATGTCCACTGAGGTTTTCCATTCCAGCACCCCGCGGGTGAGCAGGACCCTGGATTTTGATGCCATTCACTGGGGTTTATTATTCCAGCAATCCATGGGTGAGCAGGGACACCTGGGATTTCTGATGCCATGTCACTGAGGTTTATCATCCAGTACCCAGGCGGGGATGAGCTAGGACCCTGCGAATTTTGATGCCATGTCACTGGTGGTTTATCATCCGGCACCGCAGCGTGAGCAGGACCCTGGGATTTTGATGCCATGTCACTGGGGTTTATTACCCAGCACCCACGGGTAAGCAGGACCCTGGGATTTTGATGCCATGTCACTGGGGTTTATTACCCAGCACCCACAGGTGAGCAGGAACCCGGGTTTTCGGGGCCATGTCACTAGCGGTTATTATCCAACACCCACGGGTGAGCAGGACCCTGGGCTTTCAAAGCTGCGTAACTGGAGTTCATTATCCAGCACCCATGGGAGATACATCTGTGTGTCTTGGGCTGTGCTGGTCACCAGAAAAAAAGAGAAGTGAGATAGGATCCCTGTCTATCGAGGGCTCGGAGCTAAGCAGAAATCTGTCCCATTTAGCCTGGTCCATCACTCCAGCTGCAGACATGGTCCCCGTTGCTGCAGATGGAGCAGAAGTTGACTCTGTGCTGCAGGACAGAGCACCTCCACATGGGCTACCTCACACTGGCTGTCAGGGAAACCTGAATGTCTGGAGGTTTTCTCTCCCTTTTTCTCTCTTGCTGTGGCCTTTCCTCTGCCTTTCTCAGCAATGTGCAGACTTCTGAATTGACAGGCTTAAGAGATGGATATGGGTCTAAGCCAGCAACAGTTTTGATCGCCCATTTTGACTCACCTCACATCACCTGATGACAATTTCCACAGCAGCCCCTCCAGAGCCACTTCTGAGAAGGATGTGGTCAAGATGAGCATCCACTAGTTGGAACCTACAACCAGGCAGGTGCAATTCAGATGTCACACTGCACCCAGGACCAGCAGGCTAGGTTTGGCTAGGGTGAAAGCATGAACTCCAGCATGAAATCTCACTGTGAAAAGTGCTCAGAGATGAAGAGAGGGTGTGGGGAGCAGCCCATGGCAACTGGCATCACTCTGTGAAGTCAGGAGGCATCTGCTTATCCAGGAATACAGATGCAGTGCCCCAGGCCCACCAAACAAACCAAGTTGGAGCAGAGACGTAGAAGTCTGGGGAAAAAATGTTTTCTGCTTTTGTTTCATTTTACTTGATGATAAATGGGGGATGAGAAAGAGTGGCCCAAATTTATAGAAAAGAGTTAGGATTCCTATTACCTAAGAGCTTGCTAATTCTTTTTTCTTTGTTTTATAAAATATATAACAATCAAACTTTTAAAATATATCCATGGATGGAATGAAAGGTACAAAGCGGTGTGGTAGACAGTTTCTCAGCACACCTCTCCGCGTGCCAGCCCCTCCCTGGAGTCACTACGGCACTGCCTGGCGCTTTTCCTCCGGACCAGGCGTTGCTCCCTGAATCCTAAACCCAGGAAGAGCATCCCAGGCTCTAGGTCCTGCCGTAACCAGCGTGGATCAGGAGTTTCCACCGGAAATTTACCTCTTAAAAACTTAGCCGTGAGCTGTGACCACACCACTGCACTCTAGCCTAGGCGAGAGAGTCAGACCTTGTCTCAAAAAAAACCCAGAAGTTTTCCTTCCCTGAGCTCTCCTCCTCCACCGTGTAGCTGAGAACTTTAAACATGAAGGAGGCGGCGACCCCAACTGCCTTTAATTAAAAGCTCAGTCCCACTGCACAGCAGCCTTAAAGAACAACTTCTTCAGGATGTTGGAAGTGTCAAGTCCGGTCCAAGGCGGAATCTGCGTTCTAATTCCTGCTTCATAATAAGCACATGCTGCGTGGATTGCACCTGATGTCCAAGGGGAAGGGGGTGTGGGGCCCGGATGTGCCGGCTAAAATCAAGCAACCCTGTGGCACGTGCGGGGAGGGCTGGCCCCTCCAGCCTCCCTGCAAGCAGAGCGCCGGCTGTTTACATCTTGGTGCTGTTCTGTCACTTACTAAGCCACCAGGGGAGATGAAACATTCCAGCCCTGGTGGTGCATAAGTGAGCGCCAGCTGTTTACATGTTGGTGCTTTTCTGCCCGCGCACACACGTCCGCACACACACGCCCGCACACACGTGCCCCCACACACCCGCGCCCACACACACACGCCCGCACACACACGTGCCCCCACACATGCGCCTGCACACACGTGCCCACACACACATGCCCACACACATTGCTGCACACACATGCCCGCACACGCACCCGCATACACCCCACACGAGCTTGCACACACACCCACACACACATGCTCGCACACACCCGCGCACACACGCACCCGCGCACACACATGCCCACACACACATGCCCTCACACACACGCCCTCACACACACGCGCCCACACGCACATGCCCAGCAGATGTCTTCTACCAGCAGCCGAACGCAGGCGGCAAGGCCTGTCTCCTGCATTCCTAAAACGTGGACACGT
Organism: Rhinopithecus bieti; assembly: GCF_001698545.2. Taxonomy (NCBI): domain Eukaryota; kingdom Metazoa; phylum Chordata; class Mammalia; order Primates; family Cercopithecidae; genus Rhinopithecus; species Rhinopithecus bieti. The sequence continues at coordinate 268,619 of NW_016821253.1, read as the reverse complement.
GAGGGCACGTCCTTGCCGGGCTCCCTCCCCATTCAGCCACGTGGGCTCAGCAGCCAAGCTCCCCACCTTCATTCACATTCACACTCGCGTTTATTCAGAGCAAGGGAATAAACGTGTCTTGATATTACACTGTAACTGGTTAGTTCTTTTTCAAAAAGGGAGAAATCAGGACTTTATTATTTCTGCTTATTGAAACAGGCTCTTTTTTGGCTGACACCAGATTATACAAGCATCTGCTTGTTGCTCTATTCTGAAAGCAATGTAAAAATCTGGTTTCTTACTCTTTCCTCATATTATCACTGTTACAACCATGGCTTGGATTTCAGATTCATGTATCCCTAAGCTTGAAGGTCCATGTCTGGTGAAGCTGATTAGCTGCAGGGCAACAGGAAACTGGATCCTCCGGGATAACAAGAAAGAACCATTCTCTTTACAAACATAGAAAAACTTTTTGCCAAAATGACAGACAGGTTCTCCTGAAACTGAGAAAGTGTGTGTCACTCTGACACCACATCCTGTCTCTGACTCACCAAGTGTTTCTCCTGCAATCCCCCTGTTGAAAGCTGGTGCAAGGGGCTGTGAGGAGCCTCCAGGCGAAGCCTAGCTCCTGCCAGACCTTGAAGCAGCCATAGCCATCACAGCACCATCGTGGCAGCCTTGATCTGGCCAATGTCCTTCCACCCTCTTACCTGAACCCCAGTGTCCAGGCCAGGATAGGAGAGAGACTCTTGGCATCCGTTCCTTAGAAGCTCCCTTCTGCTTCCATATCCAGGTCACTGTCACACAGTACAAAGTCTCTGCCACCAGCAGGGCCAAGAGCTGCGGGCTCTGATGTTCATCCCATCATAATAAACGTGTTCATCAAACTAAAGCCTCAGACTCTCCTCTTTTGTGTGGGCTGACAGCTCTGACTGTACAAGAGAAAGTGGTGTTGCCGAAAAGTGAAAAATACCATTTACTTGGGGGAATGGTGAGTCATTCTAACTGAATTTGCACAGAGCCTGCAGGGGTCCTACAGGATCCACCTGTTTCACATTTGCAGGACAGAGGTCAAGGAGGTCATGCTGCCAGTGTCATATGCTAATTAGTGGAACAGCTGGGACCAAAACCTGCCTTGAATGAGGCAAGCTGTGCAGAGCCGCTGGGTCAGGACCTGGCTCCCCCGCGCTCAGGAAACGAGTCTGCGTCTCTCATGCTGCTGGAGCACCGCCTTCTACAACACTCCTCCCTGACTCAGCTCAACCAAACTCATCCATTTACCACTATTCTGGGATTTAAACTAAATTTCTTTTCACTCGTTTCCCACACTGGCCATGCCGGGCGGCTCAGGATCATCCAGGCCTCCCTCAGGCCACCTACATTCGAGTTTCTGTGGATGCTCTCAGACCAAGGTGGGCGGTGACCCTCATGCACCCATTTCCGCCCCATAGTCATCTATTCAGCATGAGACAAAAATCCCATCTGAACTCCATTACATGTTATGCAAAGCATATGCCCTAAGTTGCAAGCACTATTCAGTATTCATACAGGAAACACTGTCTGGTCTCCCATAACAAATATAAACATTCTGGGCCTACCCTGTCTTTTGGTGAGTGCTTGCTGGTTGTCCTAATCAAAGAGAACATTCCTCTTGGAATATTAACTGCTACTTTTATTAATTAGGCTCTTCTGAGCAATCTTCCTGCAATAACCTTTGTAACACTGTTTCAATAGCTTTTTGTATTAAGACAGGGCCTTCAATATCACCTAAGTAAACGGTTTTGATTTAAAGAGAATTAAAAGCCTTTCTGACTGAAATTTTTCCCCAATGTCCTGTTTAAAATTTCCACTCTTGGTCAAATGAAGTAAATGAATTGATTTAACCATTAAAAATGTTTATTATCTACCATGTTTCAAACATTCAGCTAAACAGAGGAGTCTATAAGAAACACAGTAGGTGCATTCCAGTCTCACCACACGGCCTTTCTGACCCCACAGCCCCCCAGGTGCTTGCTAACATCCTAGCCTGTGGGTACTGACCTGCTGCCATGGCCGAAAGTCGTGTATTCTGAGAACTCGGGAGAGCATCGTGAGGGACGCGTCCTCAGAACATGGGAGAGCATTGCGAGGGACGCGTCCTCAAGGGAACTCTGGAGAGCATCACAAGGGACGCGTCCTTGGGAGAAGGTGAAGAGTATCGCGAGGGACGTGCTAGAAGCTGCTGGCCTGTTTTCCACCCACAGCCCCAACGGCCACTGGCTCGAGACTCTTGGGCTGAGGGGCCATGAGGCCACCCCTCTTCCTTCCCGCACCCTGGGCACTGCACAGCCGTCTACTTTGCAGCCTTGGTTGCACTTTCTCCAGCTACTTGCTGTGGAAACTATGATAAAGTTCAGCCTTGAAGGCACTGGGTAACCTGTTTTATGGTTTTTAAAAAAAATTCTTCTTTCTCCTCTCCTCAATTTAAAGACATCTGTTTCATAAATACCAAGTGAGAAAATTAGTGAAGTGTTAAATAAACGCAAGTAGAAACTGTATTAGTCTGTTTTCACGCTGCTGATAGACATACCCAAGACTGGACAAAAGAAAGAGGTTTAATTGGACTTACAGTTCCACGTGGCTGGGGAGGCCTCACAATCACGGCAGAAGGCCAGGATGAGCACATCACCTTCCACAAGGATGCCGCAGGCAAAAAGAAAGCCTGTGGACGGCCAACTCCCGTTTTTAAAACCATCAGATCTCGTGAGATCCATTCACTATCACGAGAACAGCGCGGGAAAGACCCGCCCCTCACGAGAACAGCGCGGGAAAGACCCGCCCCTCACGAGAACAGCGCGGGAAAGACCCGCCCCTCACGAGAACTGCGTGGAAAAGACCCGCCCCTGTGATTCAATCATCTCCCACCAGGTCCTTTAGCACACGTGAGGATTATGGGAGCTACAAGGTGAGATTTGAGTGGGGACACAGAGCCAAACCATATCACAAACAGATAACACTAAAAACCAAAACCAAAGCAACTTCTAAGCCTGACACAGGTCAGCTGTCCAGGGGCCCCTGTCTCCCCCCCTCCCCCGCACCCAGAGAAGCTTCCTCGTGGCAGTGAGATGCCGCCAGGGCAGGGGGTCAGAAGACAGGGGGGTCTGGCCTCAGTGGTGAGGGACCCCTGGTGCCCGGGCTGCAGACAGACGCCTCAGTGTTTTCAACTTGGGAAACAGAGCCACGCCATCAAGACAGACGGCCGAAACTCCCACTGCAGCCAAGCCTCTCCACACCTTCCCAGTCAGCAGCAGTTGTTTCAAGAGATTTCGAAGAAGAAACAGGTTCAGTCTTGATGCCAGCTCTACACAGCAGTGACCGAATAGCCCCAAGGTTTAGTCACCTAAAGCCAGTGAGAGAGGAAGTACAGGCAAGCCCCCAAAGGTCCTGTCCAAATGGACAGAAACGTATTTGTATTGGTTGCCTCCTGATCCCGGCCTCAAACGGTGCTTTGTAATCTGTGTTTTCTTTGGATTCACTGAAGTGGGGGATTGTTATGCATTTCTGAGCTGCACAAATGCTACCTCTTTCAGTAACAACTCTCCCAGGATTAAAGATGATAAAAAAAAAAAAAAAAAAAACCCACTGGCTGGCAAGCCCCCAAGCTGAACACAGACCTAGATGTGTATCACCCTCCCCACAAGTTATTTTTTCCACTGAATTAAATTCCAGATGTTTACAAGCACAGATTTCTGTGTTTCTCTGGTCAGAAACGTGATGTGGTCCGTTGTGTGGAAGCCAAAAGAGGCGCTCGGAGGCCCCCATAACGTGACGCTAAATGTGGAAATCCAGTGAAATCATCTTTGCGTAAAACTGGCTCACTTTGCTTTTTAAGATGCGGTTGTGAATGGGAGCTAGGGCACCTCCATTCCCCGTGAACCGAATCCATCTCAGGTTCTTCTAGTCAGCATGGCTACGTGCCAAAACACACCTAGGGTTAAACTGGGGCTCTTCGGCCGGGCGCGGAGGTTCAAGCCTGTAATCCCAGCACTTTGGGAGGCCGAGACGGGCGGATCACGAGGTCAGAAGATCGAGACCATCCTGGCTAACACTGTGAAACCCCGTCTCTACTAAAAAAATACAAAAAACTAGCCGGGCGAGGTGGCGGCGCCTGTAGTCCCAGCTACTCAGGAGGCTGAGGCAGGAGAATGGCGGGAACCCGGGAGGCGGAGCTTGCAGTGAGCTGAGATCCGGCCACTGCACCCCAGCCTGGGCGACAGAGCGAGACTCCGTCTCAAAAAAAAAAAAAAAAAAAACTGGGGCTCTTCCACCTGTCCCTTATTCCCACACTGGGGACTTCACAGAGGGCCCACGCCTGACCACTTTGCACCTTTTCCATCTACTCTGATAGAATCATCTCAATAGGACAATGCATATTCATGTTTTGAATCTAAGTACTCCTGCATCAGTCACGAAATCGAGCCCCTGGCCACTGAGGCCTCCCCGTTCACCTCCCAGAGGCTGCCACTTTCTTCAGGGCTATCAGATGAAGGCAGCAACAGAAACACCACGACAAGGCCGACTTCAGGCTGCAAAGCTGATGACGCCCCACAGGCTCTCCAGCTTTCCCCGTGTACTTCACCCCTTTCCCTGCGGGAAAGCCCCCAGGCATTCCTGATCCCTAGTCAGAGCTGTGCTGCAGCCCCGGGGCTAGGGTGGGGACAGCGAATGTGTTTGTCCACAGACCTTCCTCAGGTCACGTTCTGAGTCTGCTTCTCACTCCTGCCCCCTCCCACCCTCCTGGTTCTGCCATGGACAAGCTGAGGTCTCCCTGGGACCAGGGGACCCTCATGGCCCAGCCGCCCCACCCCACCATCTCCCAGGCACGTGAGAAAAGATCACATTCTCTGTGTTTTGGAGATTTCTTCTAAATGTATTTTCCAACTATCATTTCATATCAAATCAGCAAGAAAAAAGATAAGTATGTGTGTTCACCTGGCCATCTTAAACCAAAGCCACTTAACCAACTCATTTGTTTTTCTAAGTATGTTTTAACACTGCTGTGAACAATTCTCCCTCCTCTTATTCTTTCATTCTCTCTCAGTACACACACACATACACACACACACACACACACACACACATACACACACACCTTCCCTACTGAATAGGATCCCTCTGCTATAGGAACAATGTCTTACTCTCTCTGGTATCACTTTTAGTTTGCATAGGAACCACTTGGCATGGTTGTTTAAAATATAAAGGGCTCTAGGCCTTAGACAGTTTGATGCAACAGCCCCAAGCAAGCCTACAAATCTGCATTGTAAGAGCTCCCAGTTTTTTCTGATGCTAGGAGTTAATAGCACATTTTGCAAAATATGTTCGGGTGTTCTGTATATAAGGCATGCTATAAACATATGTTGCCTTCTTAACATAAAGGAACTAACATTCTTTCTGCCTATTTACAAACAAGAAAATAGGCTTTACTTAGAAATGAAACTCAGCTAAAGGTAAAAGATGTCAGGAACATCTCCAAGAAAGCCAGAGTCAGCCTCTAAACTTTGCATCAAGAACGACAGAGGCTTCACTGAGGGCCCAGGGACGCTTGGCAGCTGTGAGGCAGCCCTTTCTGTGCTATCGAGGAACTGGGCACTTCTTCACTCCCTTCCCACAAGGTGGGTCTCTGCTCATGGTCCCTCCTTGGGGGCCTTCCTGGGTGGGGGAGGTCGTAAGCCTACCCACTGCACGGGGAAAGCCTGAGAGCTGGGAGAGAAGTCAACAACAGTTAACAGCCTCTGTAACAACAGTCAGCACCACAGTGTACAGTAAACGTAGAAATTCAACTCCAGTGAAATCTTATTTACTTTATGGAGATCATAGACCACTTAACATGATTGAAATACATTCAAGATGGTTGTAGTCACAGATTTCCCAAAAAGGATGTAGTTATCCAAGATTTCATATGTATTCACAGTCGGAAACATGTCAGGCAACAGAAAGCAACTGGCCAATCCGCTGCATGCATGTCAGCATGGCAGAAAAATCAGGCCAATAAATCACTGTGACTCTTTGCTGCCAAACCACAGCTAAAGGTGTTCGTCAGCACCACGGGCCACCTCTCAGCGGAGCTGAAGGCAGCAGAACACTTTGGGTGGGTAGAACTTTGATACAAATGTAAATAACTTTTAAAATCTCTTTTGGGAAGTATACTTTCTTTTGTGGTTATAATACATCTAGGTCATTAACAGCCATGAGACTTCTATTACAATACATAAATGCAAGCAGAGAGGCCAAACAAACACGTCCAGTCACAGGAGTCCTGGGAACTTGGGAAGGCCAGTCACGCTGAAGGACAGGGACCATGATTATTTAATTTAAAATATGTAGATGTTAAGTAGAGTCATCTAACTCTGTGTTCAGGTGGAGGTTTTAAATCTCAGGCTTGCGGCTCTCATGTTTGATCTGATGTGGATGCTGTTGATGGCTAACAGCAGATCAATTCTTAAGACTAACATTGACTATTTCTAATCCACTTTAAGGAAAACTTGCCATTCTCTCATCACCTTTACGGGGGTGGGTAACATTTCTGATGAGAACAAAATGCTTTCTGGTCGGATATCTGAAATGAAATTGGGAAGTAGAGCAGCGCCTCGGTCCCGAACCACTGACATCATCACCTTTCCAAGGGAATCAATTCACTTTGTAAAACCCACAGAATTACACCACCTCCATCATTAATGAGAGTAATTAATGTCCTTTTCATTTTATTATTTTGATATTTTTATGAAACCGTTTAAGGAGACATGTTAGTCTCTGGAGGAGGAAAATCATGAACATCAGAGGCGTGTTCTTGAATTAAACGGTCAGTCTCATCCGACATGGATTTCCAATCGAATTCTGAGTCACAGCCTGACAAGGAGAAATACTGGTCTCCGGATAAGTTAGAATGTGCAGAAGAAATGCTTGGGCAAAATAGACGAGTTTCGTTCTGTAAAAGATTCAGGACTTAGTGCTTGTGGTTGGAGTGGTGGACATGGCAAGACAGGAGCGGAAGAGAGAGATGGAGAAGACTCAGGGGAACTGCATCTGCCTCTGCTGCTTGTGTGGAGACCAGTGCAGGGACCATGGACGGGAGAGTCCTGATGTACTCAATGTAAATACCAATTGTGTGCTTCTTTTACAGTGAAAACATATTCCTCATGTTATGGTGTTATTTACCAACATACAAAACTAAATACTATATCATGCTGTGTTCTCTTAGGCATATCTCCGTGAAGGCCAGCCACCAACACAGCATAATAAATAACTGTATACACTGAAAAAAAAAATACTCAGGTGGGGAAAACATGCTACATTAAGCAGAGCAATAGCTAACTGTAAAATCCCCAGATTGAAGTCTCGTGGTCAGCAGAAAGAGCAGAACTTAATGCTAATTAAAGCTTCATTTAACAGGAAGGGTGAGTTAACAAGTGGTCACCATAGCAACAGAAGAAGCGAAGGGTGTCTGCGTCCCCACACTGCACACCTGTTGAATCCCTTTATCTTCACAATCCATTGCACCGACCCTTACCTGACAGCACGTTACCCTTTCTCAAACAGGTGGGGTCATAGTGGAACAAAGCATTTTATAGATGATATTAAGAAATAAACTCAGAAACTACTACTTTCATATAAGACAGCATGAGTTCGGTGGACCGCTGATTTCAAACTCATGCACTTCACGTCCCGCTGATGGTGAGCACCATGGGATGAATTCACTGTTTGGCAGCCTTGGCTTCTCGGCTGCTCAAGCTCCAGAGTCCCATTCTCAGCTCGCTGTGCTCACCTGTGGGGACTTCACCTTTCCTTCTGCAGCTTTTCTGGAAGGCCAGAGCCACCACCTGGGCCCCTCCTTCATCTTTACCCGACTGGTCCCCAAAATAATCATTATCCACTCAGCGGTCCCAGCCTCCTTGTTTGATAAAATAAGCCTTTTTACCATCTTGTTTACATAGTTACCTTTAAAAGCCAGCATAAAAAAACCAAAAACCTTGATTCTGCTACTTAGTAAAGGGTGCCATCTTAAGTAATTTAACTTCTCTGAGAGCATGAGAATAAATCAGTAAATATTTTTTTAAGCAGTGAAACTTTTTTTTCTAGGTACAATATTAGGCAGAAACCCAATTTAAAAATAAAAGCCGAGTTGTAGATTCAGCGAGGGTTAGGGACCTGATTCTGATGTGCCATCTCCCCATTCAGACAGGGGCTTCCTGGAGCTCCTGCACCCCCAGCTTCGGTTCCTGTGCAGTTCTAGGATCAGATCAATTAACTCGACAACAAGAGAGACATATGGAGATTCCTACACAAAGACTCTCAAGCACAAAGAAATCCTGCTGCCTGTAAAGTGGAGCTGCCTCAGCTCTTGATGAACGACATAAAATGTAAAAGTAGTTGTCATTTTCATAAGTAGTCACCTAGATTCATATCCACAGAAAAGATAAGAGTAAGTTGTCATTTTCACAGGCAGTAACCCAGATTCCTACTTGCAGCGGCAGCGCTAAGTCACATGAATCGATTGAATCGTCAGTGGGTTCACTGATGGGTTAAAATCGTCTATTTTGGGTTAAGTTTGGTAATATGTACCAGAAAACCAACTTGCAGTGGCTTGACCAAATCAATAATCATCTTTTGCATAAAACCAGCAGCCCACTATTAGGCAAGCCAGATTGAAACAGCAGGTCCACAATTCACTTAAGTCCCAACGTTTCTCTGCTTCATACACTCTGGGTTTAGTTTTTGTCTTAATGGTTTTAAAGTGGCTCTTACTTGTGTGATAAGAGATCATGTGTGCAGCTGCCCAAAGGCCACCCTCACAATTGGGCTTCAGTGAGTAAGGAGGCAAGGGCTACCTGCCGGCAGGTGTGCCGAACACCTGTGCGACCACAGTCGGGCCCCACGTCCCCTGTGCGACCACGGTCGGGCCCACGTCCCCTGGGGCTGCTCCGGTGGGCTAAACAGGTCCTCAAACCTTGCTGCCTGTTCTCACTGCTCCCTGGAGAGCCACCCCAGCGGACTGTCTCCACACTGGAGATCACCCGTCCTGGAAACTCCCTCCCTCACTCCTTCTGGTCTGGAAGTGGGCGGGGTCCCTGGGTGTTACAGCATCTCTGTTTCCCCATAGCCTGCCCCTTCACTCTGTAGATGATGACATCACTAACTCCTCCCCTGAGTATTCTGGCAACAAAGGAGCCAGCAGACAAACCTCTTCTCTTACACAGACGACCTACGCCAGACCTCATCGCCTAACAAAACGCTCACCCACCTACTGCTTTTAGCTCAATTTCCAGGAATTCAGATGAAGGGAAGTGCTCTCATGGGACCAGGTGCAGTTCTTCCAGTCCACTGCCCTGCAAGCCTCAGGGGAAGCTCACTGCCCGTCAGGGAGTAGCATGTGCTTTGTTGGAGGCGTTGGAAGTGCCACACGCTACATGTCCGGCCCTGAGCGGGAGAATAGGTGCAGGGACGTGCTGGGAACGCTGACTGTGGCTGGTTCAGGTCTAGCTACAGAAGAATAATGAAGACTGAGGGTTGGAAAAACAAAACCTCAAGTGTGAGGCAGCCAACCTGTGACCTTGAGGGACTGTCCTGCAGCACAGCGGGGCCATGGGAACAGGAGCAGACACCCCGGCCTCTTCAATACCTGTGTGTGTATCAACACCCCGGCCTCCTCACTGCCTGTGTGTGTATTAGACACCCCGGCCTCCTCACTGCCTGTGTGTGTATTAACACCCCGGCCTCCTCACTACCTGTGTGTGTATTAGACACCCCGGCCTCCTCACTACCTGTGTGTGTATTAGACACCATGGCCTCCTCACTACCTGTATGTGTATTAGACACACCAGCCTCCTCACTACCTGTGTGTGCATTAGACACATGGCCTCCTCACTACCTGTGTGTGCATTAGACACCCCGGCCTCCTCACTACTTCTGTGTGTATTAACACCCCGGCCTCCTCACTACCTGTGTGTGTATTAGACACCATGGCCTCCTCACTACCTGTGTGTGTATTAGACACCCCGGCCTCCTCACTACCTGTGTGTGTATTAGACACCCCGGCCTCCTCACTACCTGTGTGTGTATTAGACACCCCGGCCTCCTCACTACCTGTGGGTGTATTGACACCCCGGCCTCCTCACTACCTGTGTGTGTATTAACACCCCGGCCTCCTCACTACCTGTGTGTGTATTAGACACCCCGGCCTCCTCATTGCCTGTGTGTGTATTGCACCCCCGGCCTCCTCACTGCCTGTGTGTGTATTAGACACCCCGGCCTCCTCACTACCTGTGTGTGTATTAGACACCCCGGCCTCCTCACTACCTGTGGGTGTATTAACACCCCGGCCTCCTCACTACCTGTGTGTGTATTAACACCCCGGCCTCCTCACTACCTGTGTGTGTATTAGACACCCCGGCCTCCTCATTACCTGTGGGTGTATTGACACCCCGGCCTCCTCACTACCTGTGTGTGTATTAGACACCCCGGCCTCCTCACTACCTGTGTGTGTATTAGACACCCCGGCCTCCTCACTACCTGTGTGTGTATTAGACACCCCGGCCTCCTCATTACCTGTGGGTGTATTGACACCCCGGCCTCCTCACTACCTGTGTGTGTATTAACACCCCGGCCTCCTCACTACCTGTGTATTAGACACCCCGGCCTCCTCACTACCTGTGTGTGTATTGACACCCCGGCCTCCTCACTACCTGTGTGTGTATTAGACACCCCGGCCTCCTCATTACCTGTGGGTGTATTGACACCCCGGCCTCCTCACTACCTGTGTGTGTATTAACACCCCGGCCTCCTCACTACCTGTGTATTAGACACCCCGGCCTCCTCACTACCTGTGTGTGTATTGACACCCCGGCCTCCTCACTACCTGTGTGTGTATTAGACACCCCGGCCTCCTCATTGCCTGTGGGTGTATTGACACTCCGGCCTCCTCATTACCTGTGGGTGTATTGACACCCCGGCCTCCTCACTACCTGTGTGTGTATTAGACACCCCGGCCTCCTCATTGCCTGTGGGTGTATTAACACCCCTGCCTCCTCATTACCTGTGGGTGTATTAGACACCCCTGCCTCCTCACTACCTGTGTGTGTGTTAGACACACGTGCTTTATACATGTCTACTTTAAGCCACCTTTGAATTTCCTGTTACTTATCACCAAAATCATTGCTAAATGTTTCCATTTCAACTTTCAGATCAACTATGGCCTGAGTATGATAGACTTATCCATGCTTTAAACGGAATATATTATTTTCAACTTTGAAAATAGAAATATGTAAATCCAAATGCAGAAATGTGAGAAGAAAAGAGAGCAAACAGAGTGGAAGGTCAGGTGACCTTGCCTGTCATGAACATTAAGGTCAAGGTGTGTGAACTGTGAAATTTCCAAGAGAACCTCACTGAAGCAAAGGATGGAGAAAGAATCGCATTTGGCGCTGGGAGGGTGCAGGCGTGGGTGGTGCAGGAGCTACATCATTTTTATACCCAGAAATCAACAGCCACTATTTGAAATAATCTAAATTTGTGCTGCTAACCTTCAGTGTGACACAAATCACCTGGGGATCTTATTAAAAGCCAGTTTCCGATTCACTAAATCTGTATGGGGTGGGAGTTAAGGGCAGAGAAGCTCTCAGAGGGTGTCGAGCTGACCCTGAACCAGACTTTGAGGGTCAAGGTTCCAAATGGCATTGCCAGCAGCAGGGCAGACACTAACATTGTAGGAATCATCCCAAGAAGTGAACAGCCTGTAAGTCACATGTTGAATGTGAAAGAAGTCAGGGTGTGTGCGTGTGTGCAGTGTGTTTCTCTGTGTGTGCACGTGTGTGCCTGTTTTTGGCTCTGTGCATGTGCGTTTCTATGTGTGCACATGTGTATATGTGTCTGTGCATGTGCATTTGTGTGTCTCTGTGTGTATATTGGTTTAGATCTGTTGGAGAGTTTCTATTTGATGAGATCGATATATTTCCCCACTTTTTGGAAAGGACGGTGTATATAGAAAGACAATGAGTACTTACGTTATGTGAACGGAGTCTCTCTTCGACCCTCAAATGTTTTATAGAAAGTAATGATGAAGGCCGGGCGCGGTGGCTCAAGCCTGTAATCCCAGCACTTTGGGAGGCCGAGACGGGCGGATCACGAGGTCAGGAGATCGAGACCATCCTGGCTAACACGGTGAAACCTTGTCTGTACTTAAAATATAAAAAACTAGCCGGGCGACGAGGCGGGCGCCTGTAGTCCCAGCTACTCGGGAGGCTGAGGCAGGAGAATGGCATAAACCCAGGAGGCGGAGCTTGCAGTGAGCTGAGATCCGGCCACTGCACTCCAGCCTGGGTGGCAGAGCAAGACTCCGTCTCAAAAAAAAAAAAAAGAAAAGAAAGTAATGATGATGGTGAGGATTATAATAATGCATGTTTCCTGAATAATGAAAAGGAGTTACAGTACACTTTTACCTAGTTTTCCAAAGCGCTAGGTCAAATTTAGCTAAAGTGTGCTTGGAATTAATGAGACTTGGAAATGCAAAATCTCAGAGCAGTAAACATCTCTTTGTTCTAATGTTCTTATGTAACCATTAAAACTTAAATATTAATACTAAAATAACTACTGTAAAATAAAGTAAAAATGTAAGAAAATAATGAAAATAATTCTAAACCATCCACAAACACTTTTGAAACTCCATATCTACACAGTGACATAAAGAAATTTAGATGTACCCAAGAAATAATGAATAGTGATTTTCCTTATGAAGAGCTGATTGGCTTTAAAAATAAATTGACCACAGGTTCTTTAAATAACAAACATCCCTGGCACATTTGAGGTTCAATTCAACTTAAATTTCACCTCCATTTCTCAGGGACACACATAAGTAATTATGAGCATGTCGTCTGGGTCAACTCTGAAGAAATGCCCCGTAAAGACTCCAGCCAGTCGCTTAGGAGGGATTTCTCAGGGGTGCCAAACATTGGGAAGCATCAGGATGATGAGTCCCTTGTTTCATTTTACGTCCGACGCTCTTGCGTCATATGGCATAGACACTGGTATTGCATGTAACAGTTTCTCAGGGCCGGGTGCGGTGGCTCAAGCCTGTCATCCCAGCACTTTGGGAGGCCGAGACGGGCAGATCACGAGGTCAGGAGATCAAGACCATCCTGGCTAACCCGGTGAAACCCCGTCTCTACTAAAAATACAAAAAACTAGCCAGGCGAGGTGGCGGCGCCTGTAGTCCCAGCTACTCGGGAGGCTGAGGCAGGAGAATGGCGTAAACCCGGGAGGCAGAGCTTGCAGTGAGCTGAGATCCGGCCACTGCACTCCAGCCTGGACGGCAGAGCAAGACTCCGTCTCAGAGAAAAAAAAAAAAAACACAGTTTCTCAGAACTGACTGCATTTTAAAAGAAGGAGGAAATTATAATTACCAAGCCCCTGTGTATGGGACTATTTTTCATAAATCTGTTAATCATAAGGGTGCAAGTAAAAGCCAAAAATGTAATGAGCTCTTTCCCTTTTTGTACATACAAGTTGTACTAATATAAGAAATAAGCTGGGCCCAATGAAAGCTACAACTTGAGAGTTTTATGAATTTGTTTCCACTATTGTCTATGACTGTGATTTCAATCTGCTGACAATAAGAACGTAACTTCTTCCTGTGGTGTTATGCACATGAAACTCACCATTAGAAACATTCATTAAGGTTTGAATAAGGCCAAATCACAAGCGTAAGAAGAGCTGTCTACCATTTTAAACAGCCATCAATTAATTTTGGCAAAAACAGTCCCTTGAGAACTGTTTATTTTTAATACTTCAACGAGAAAAGCCTTTAACATGACACTCTTCAGTGTCAGGTGTCGTTTCAGTCTGGACTCCACTGGACTGGCCACATCCACATTAATGTCATGGTTATTGGTGGCACTGAGTAAGGGTCCCACCTAAAGAAATCAGTATCAAACGTGCTGAATTGTGCAAGCCGCATTTACTTCTTGCTATACAAATACTATTTATAATATAAGTGCAATATAAGATCAATTACTAAAATGTGTCAAGCAGTTAAAATATATCTTAATCTTAGTAAAGTTATAGCAATTTAAAGATACAGGCTTTACCATAAAAATGTCCCTTTTAAAGGTGGAATCTCGGCCGGGCGCGGTGGCTCAAGCCTGTAATCCCAGCACTTTGGGAGGCCGAGACGGGCGGATCACGAGGTCAGGAGATCGAGACCATCCTGGCTAACACGGTGAAACCCCGTCTCTACTAAAAAATACAAAAAAATTAGCCGGGCAAGGTGGCGGGTGCCTGTAGTCCCAGCTACTCGGGAGGCTGAGGCAGGAGAATGGCGGGAACCCGGGAGGTGGAGCTTGCAGTGAGCTGAGATCCGGCCACTGCACTCCAGCCTGGGCGACAGAGCGAGACTCCGTCTCAAAAAAAAAAAAAATAAATAAAGGTGGAATCTCTTCTCCAACTCAAATGTTCCCACTCTGGGGAAACCAATAATCACCCACTGCCATCTGCCAACACCCCACTCAAACCAGATGTTGTTCAGATCTCAATGTAATGGTGCTAGAGCTGACCATTATTATTCTTAGTATGACAATCTTCTAATGTCTATTTTCTAATGTGAAGTAATGATTACATAGAAAATAAAAGCAATATCCAGGCTCACCTTGGAGATAGTGCAGGCTCAGTTCCAGGTCATCCCAATAAAGAGATATTGCAATAAAGTAAGTCACCCAAATATTTTGGTTTCCCAATGCATACAAAAGTGATATTTACACTATAATGTGGTCGATTCAGTACACAATAGTATTACATCTGAAAAAAGTATAAACATTAATTTAAAAATGTGTTGCTAAAAATGCTAACAATGCCTTCAGTGAGTCATGATCTTTTTGCTGGTGGAGGTCTCCTCCCTGTTGATAGGTGATGAATGATCCTGGTGGTTGGGGTGGCGGTGGCAATTTCTGAAAATAAAACAAGAATAAAGTCTGTTACATAGATCGACTCTTTTTTCATAGACCATTTCCCTGTAGCATGTGATGCTGGTTGATATCATTTTACCCAGAGTAGAACTTATTTCAAAATTGGAGTCCATCTTCTCTAACCCCTGCCACTGCTTTATCAACTAAGGTTATAAAATACTCTAAATCCTTGGTGATCATTTCAACAATGTTCACAGCATCTTCACCAGAAGCAGATTCTACCGCAAGAAATCAGTTTCTTTGCACATGCATTAGAAGCAACTGATCACCTGTTAAAGTTTAAAGTTTTTATCATGAGATGGAAGCAATTCAGTTCCATCTTCAGGCTCCACTTCTAATTCTAGTTCTCTTGCTATTTTCACAACATCTGGTTACTTCTTCCATTGAAGTCTTGAATGCCTCAAAATCACCCATGAAATTTAGAACAGACTTCTTCCAAAGTCCTGTTTATGTTGATATTTTGACCTCCTCCCATGAATCATAAATGTTCTGAATGGCATCTAGAATGGTGAATTCTTTCCAGAAGGTTTTCAATTTACTTTGCCCAGCTCCATCAGAGGAATCACTATCTATGGTAGATATAGCCTAGCAAAATATATTTCTTAAATAATAGGACTGGAAAGTCAAAATTGCTCCTTGATCCATGGACTGGAGAGTGGATGATGTCTTAGTAGGCATGAGAACAACACCCATCTTCTTGTACATCCCCATCGGAGCTCATGAGGGACCAGGTGTCAATGAGCGTTAATATTTTGGAAGGAACCTTTCTGTCTCAGCAGTAGAGCTCAACAGCAGGCTGAAAATACTCACTAAACCATGCTGTAAGCAGAAGTGTTTTCATTAGGCTTTGTCGTTTTATTTATAGAGCACAGGCAGAGCAGACTTAGCATCATACTTTCAGGCCCTGGGATTTGGGGAATGGTAAATCATCACAGGCTTCAACGTAAAGTCACCAACTCCATTAGCCCCTAACAAGAGAGGCAGTCTTTCTTTTAAGCTTTCAAGCCAGGCATTGACTTCTCCTCTCTAGCTATGAAAGTCCTAGATGGCATCTTCCTCCAATAGAAGACTGTTTTGCCCACATGAAAAATCTGTTGTGTAGTGTTACTACCTTCATCAGCGATTTCAGCTGGATCCTCTGGAGAACTTGCTGCAGCTTCTCCATCAGCACTTGCTCCTTCACCTTGTACTTCTATGTTATAGAGATGGCTTCTTTCCTTAAACCTCGTGAATAAACCTCTGCCAGTTTCACACTTTCCTTACGCAGCTTCCTCACCTCTCTCAGCCTCCACAGAAATGAAAAGAATTAGGGGCCCTGCTCTGGATGAGGCTTTGGCTGAAGGGAGTGTTGTGGCTGGTTTGATCTTCTGTCCAGGCCACTCAAACTTTCCCCATAGCAGTAATCCGGCTGTTTTGCTTTCTTGCCACTCATGTGTTCACTGGAGTAGCATTCTCAATCTCTTTCAGGAACTTTTCCTTGCACTCACAACTTAGCTAACTGGTGCAGGAAGCCCAGCTCTGAGCCTATCTTGGCTTTTGACCTGCCTTCCTCACTAAGCTTAATCATTTCTAGATATGATTTAAAGTGACAAACATGAGACTCTTCCTTCCACTGAAACACTTAGACTTCATTGCTGGGTTATCAATTGGCCTAATCTTAGGCTCGGTGTGGTGGCTCATTCCTATAATCCCAGCACTTTGGGAGGCATAGGCGGGTGGATCACTTGACGTCAGGAGTTCGAAATCAGCCTGGCCAACATAGTGAAATCCCGTCTCTACTAAAAATACAAAAATTAACTGGGTGGGGTGGCACTTGCCTGTAATCCCAGCTACTCGGGAGGCTGAGGCAGGAGAATCGCTTGAACCTGGGAGTTGGAGGCTGTGGTAAGCCAAGATTGTGCCACTGTACTCCATCCTGGATGACAGAGCAAGACTCAGTCAAGAAAAAAAGAAAAATGACCTAATCTTAATATTGCTGTGTCTGTGGGAATAAGGAGGCCTGAAGAGAGGAGAGAGAGAAAATGAAATGGTTGTTCATTGGAGCACTCAGAACACACACACTTATCAGTTAAATTCGCCATCTTATACGGGTATAGTTCATGGTGCCCCAAAACAGTTACAATAGTAACATCAAAGATCACTGATCATAGATCACTATAAAACACATAATAAAAATGAAAACGTTTGAAATATTGCGAGAATTCCCAATATGTGACACAGAGACGTGAAGTGAGCATGTGAGGTGGACAAATGGCACTGATGGACTCACTGGATGCAGGGTGGCCACAAGCCTTTGATTTGTTAAAAGGAGACTATCTGTGAAGCACAATAAGGCAACATGTGGGAAACGGTGAGCATCTGTCATACATCAGCATGGCAAGGAATGTTAACACCTAACGAGGGCATGTCATGTCCCACTCAGGAGCCCAGCGTCAATGTGCAGATAGCAGGAACCAGGAGATCCTCAGGCCACTGCCCATCTTCTGAAAGCCTTTGAAAATGATCCAAGGGCATAACAGCTGCCATATGATAGTGGTAAATCGTTCATAGATGGGGGAAAAAGGTAGATCTAGAATGAATCTTTTCTGAGCACCTAAGAGGATATGGGTGGTGACAACGCACACGGTGATGGAGGTTTTATTTATTTATTTATGTATTTATTTATGTCTTTTATGATGTTGACTTTTTTTATTACACTTTAAGTTCTGGGGTACATGTGCACAACATGCAGGTTTGTTACATAGGTATACATGTGCCATGTTGGTTTCCTGCACCCATCAGCTCATTATTTACATTAGATATTTCTCCTAGTGCTATCCCTCCCCCAGCCTCCCCACCCCACCGACAGGCCCCAGTGTGTGATGTTCTCCTCCCTGTGTCCATGTGTTCTCATTGTTCATCTCCTACTTATGAGTGAGAACATGTGGTGAGTGAGAGCATGTGGTATGTGGTTTTCTGTCCCTGTTATAGTTTGCTGAGAATGATGGTTTCCAGCTTCATCCTTGTTCCTGCAAAGGACATAAACTCATCCTTTTTTATGGCTCATAGTATTCCATGGTGTATATGTGCTACATTTTCTTTCTGCAGTCTATTATTGATGGACATTTGGGTTGGTTTCAAGTCTTTGCTATTGTGAATAGTGCCACAATAAACATACATGTGCGTGTGTCTTTATAGTAGCATGATTTATAATCCTCTGGGTATATACCCAATAATGGGATTGCTGGGTCAAATAGTATTTCTAGTTCTAGATCCTTAAGGAATTGCCACACTGTCTTCCATAATGGTTGAACTAATTTACACCACCAACAGTGTAAAAGCGTTCCTATTTCTCCACATCCTCTCCAGCGTCTGTTGTTTCCTGACTTTTTAATGATCACCATTCTAACCAGCGTGAGATGATATTTCATTGTGGTTTTTATTTGCATTACTCTAATGATCAGCGACGATGAACATTTTTTCATATGTCCGTTGGTTGCATAAATGTCTTCTTTTGAGAGGTGTCTGTTCATATCCTTCTCCCACTTTTTGATGGGTTTTTTTTTTCTTGTAAATTTGTTTAAGTTATTTGTAGATTCTGGATATTAGCCCTTTATCAGAGGGATAGGTTGCAAAAATTTTCTCCCATTCTGTAGGTTGCCTGTTCACTCTGCTGATAGTTTCTTTGCTGTGCAGAAGCTCTTTAGTTTAATTAGATCACATTTGTCTATTTTGACTTTTGTTGCCATTGCTTTTGGTGTTTTAGTCATGAAGTCTTTGTCCATGCCTATGAACTGAATGGTATTGCCTAGGTTTTCTTCCAAGGTTTTTATGGTTTTAGGTCTTACATTTAAGTCTTTAATCCATCCTGAGTTAATTTTTGTATAAGGTGTAAGGAAGGGGTCCAGCTTCAGCCCTCTACATATGGCTAGCCAGTTTTCCCAGCACCATTTATTAAATAGGGAATCCTTTTCCCGTTGCTTGTTTTTGTCAGGTTTGTCAAAGATCAGATGGTTGTAGATGTGTGGTGTTATTTCTGAGGCCTCTGTTCTGTTCCATTGGTCTATATATCTGTTTTGGTACCAGTACCATGCTGTTTTGGTTACTGTAGCCTTATAGTATAGTTTGAAGTCAGGTAACATGATGCCTCCAGCTTTGTTCTTTTTGCTTAGGATTGTCTTGGCTATGTGGGCTCTTTTTGGTTCCATATGAAATTTAAAGTAGTTTTTTCCAATTCTTTGAAGAAAGTCAATGGTAGCTTGATGGGGATAGCACTGAATCTATAAATTACTTTGGACAGTATGGCCATTTTCATGATATTGATTCATTCTAACATAACATGAGCATGGAATATTTTTCCATTTGTTTGTGTCCTCTTTTATTTTGTTGAGCAGTGGTTTGTAGTTCTCCTTGAAGAGGTCCTTCACATCCCTTGTAAGTTGGATTCCTAGGTATTTTATTCTCTTTGTAGCAATTGCGAATGGGAGTTCACTCATGATTCGGCTCTCTGTTTGTCTGTTATTGGTGTATAGGAATGCTTGTGATTTTTGCACATTGATTTTGTATCCTGAGACTTTGCTGAAGTTGCTATCAGCTTAAGGAGATTTTAAGCTGAGAAGATGGGGTTTTCTAAATATATAATCATGTCAGTGACAGAGGTTTTAAACCTGTGAGCTGGGGGAGGGAGTGCACCGCTGAAAGCCAGGCCTGTTGAGGGCGTCGGCAGAGCAGAAATATTGCTGCTGATGCCTCAAAACTGTAAAGAAAGAAGGCGAATTTCCATTTGAATATATATAGAGAGAAATACATGAAATACATCTGACGCATTGTATTGATTTTTGAGCATTCAGCAGCAGAGCCTGGGAGTCACTACTGATGGGGGCCCCAGATTCTGTGAAAGCAGAGATGACAACTAAATGGGACCCAAATTCCTGAGTCAGAACGAGGGTGGCACATGCATTGTGACACTCTGAATGAAGCTGTAATCACTGCTTCACCATGACAGGTTCTAAGACAACAAAAACCCAAAATGTTACCACATAAACACAGTCCCTGAAACATGGGATTTTGAAAGGAAAACCAGGAGTGTATTTGGTCAAAGTCAACTAAATTATGAACAGCACGAAAAAAATAACATAGCCAGTTGCTTAGTTTATAGAGACAATTATATTTACTAATTGATTCAATCCTTCAAAAAGACCTACACACTAAAAAGAAAGGGAAAGTAGCCCCACTTTGCTCATGAGGAGATTAAAAGCCCAGAGCCACAGGCACTGGCTGTGGCCACAGTGAGTGTCGGAGTAGGAGTCAAAAATCAGCTGCCCCTGCTTGGTCTCCTCTGACTCAAAGCCTTTCCTTAACTCTTACACACGACTGATGGGAGTGTAAACTGGTACAGCCACTTAAAAGCTAAAACTGAGAACAGAACCTCTATATGGTCCAACGAACCTCCTACTGAATGTTTATCAAAGGGGAGGGAAATCTCAATATGAAAGGGATGTCTGCACCCCCCCAATTATTGCAGCACTATTCACAACAGCCACAATGCAGATTCAATCCAAGTTGACAGCAACAGCAGGTGAATACAGAGGAAATGTGGCAAAATACACACTGGAATACTACTCAGCCTTAAAAAGAAGAAAATCATGTCATTTGCAACAACACGGGTGAACCTGGAGGACATCGTGCTAAGTGAAATAAGCCAGACACAGAAAGAAAAACACCGCATGGCCTCACTTACATGTGGAAGCTAAAGAAGAGCTCACAGACGTGGTGAATGGAACAGTGGTTACAGGAGACAGTGAGGGAGTGGGGTGCTGGCGGGGGGAGCTTGGTTAACACGAACAAACCTACAATTACAAAGGAAGAAGTTCTCGTCTCCTCAGAGGGTAATTGACTGTATTTTCAAGCAGCAGAAGAGAGGATTTTGAATGCTGTCAACACAAAGAAACGAGAACTGAGGTGATGGATATGCTAATTAGACTGATTTGATGATTACACATCGTACACATGCACCAATATTTCACACTGTACCCCATAAATATGTACAATTATTACATGTCAATTTAAAAAATCCATGGGAACAAAAAGTAGAGTTGCTTTTGCCAGAGTTTTGGGGAAGAGAGAAATGATGAGCTAGTGTTTAACAGGTCCAGAGATTCTGGTCAGCATGATGGAAAGTTCTGGAATTGAACAGTGATGATGATGGTTGTACAAAATTGTGAATTTACCTGATGCCACAGGGCTGCACTCTTAAAATGGTAAAAATGGTAAGTTTTATGTTGCATATGTTTTATCACAATTAAAAATAAAATAGTACATGCATTCATTTTGAGAGAAAACAAAAGTCTCCTTCTTCACTTTGAAGGTGTCAACTCCCAGCCCATAAGGACAAAGAGAAAACCTCAGAGTCATGTCTGATTTATACTGAGAACAAATTGAAGAAAGTAATTTATATTATGAAGAGTAAACTTACGGAACTCATTGCCGAAAGAGGAGGTACAGACATAAAAATATCCAAAGACATCTACGAGAAATTGTTCATTTATTGACAGCAGCCTAACAGAACATGGAGCACGATCAGGTTTTGAGTCACCCTGAGGTTCGCATCACAGCACACAAGCAGCTTTTTGTCCCACTGCCACTGTGCCCCAGTGCGTTTCTGAGGACAGGAATGAGGAACTGGATGTATCTGCAGATCCTCCCCATAGCAAAAACGCTGCACCTTGCACACACCTGGGTCCCTGCTGTGTCCAGCCCCAACCTGTGCACAGTGAGGACAACATACCTGGTGATCAGGACAGGGTCAACCCTGAGATGCCCAGTGCCTAACTGTGCACAGCGAGGAGAGTACACCTGGTTGTAAACACAAGGTCACTCCTGAGATGCCCAGTGGTTTTACATGGTGAGGGCAGCACACCTGGTTCTCAGCACATGGTCACCTCTGAAATGCCCAGTACTTGCACGTTGTGAGGGAATCACACCGGCTGTCAGCATGGCGTCACCTCTGAGATGCCCTCCCGTTCACATGTGTAGCAACAAAAAATGTCTGGCTTAACAAGTATCATTCTCAGCTCCCAGACAAAGCAGAATAGGGTGTTGTGCTCATATTTAAAGCTTTATTTTGTATTGTGTCTGTTTTTATAAATTGTCTGTTTCTTTTTTCACGTTGGTAAAAATTACATCTTCAATAAGCCAAGTAATAGGAACTTACTTTGCTCACCACAGTGCCTGCTCCGCCTCAAACTATGCTCAGGATGTGGCCAGCACGTGGTCAGTTTTTGCTGAATGGAGGGAAGAATTAACTTTTGGAGGCTACACATGGTCCCAAGCTCAAGGCTATGTTTTCAACGGTCCTTTTAAATGCTCTTACAGAAATGTTCATACTGGGAATGCCAATGTCAGGATGAAACAGGTGATTTCTATAAAAGATGATTCTCTTAGGAAACCAAGACTTTCTCTACTCTCCATCCTCATCTCCATGCCCCAGTTCTGAGCCTCCTCCTTTTTTCGCCTGCATCAACTACAAATGTGGCTGTGTCCATGCCGAGGTTTCGATTCAAATACCATGTCCTCAGAGATGATTCTAAAACCACCTTATCAGATGCAGGTCCCCTCCACCCTCACCATCTTATCTCTATCTCAGCATTTGTTTCTCTCCTTCTTCCCTCTTTCTTCCATGCTCTTTTTATAACTTCCTACTATTCCATATAGTTACCTGTTTGCTGGTGTTTATCTTCTGAAGCAAGAAAACCATGCAGGAGGGACTGTCACACCTGCAGCACCTGGTGCAGTGCTGGACGTGGGGGACACTTTTCATCTCTCTGCTTAGCAACAGCATCTGACGGAAGGAGGGAAGGTCAGAAAGCCCCTGGCTTGCCTGTCTGCCCACTGGGGAGGGTGGGCAGAGGCAGGCAGGACTGGTCTGTCTACCCACGGCCCCAAACTCTTTTCCTCCATCATCCATAGCTACCTCCATAAAACACAGATCTGATCATGTTGGTCCCCTGCTCAAGGCTTGTCAATCATTTCCCACCGCCTGCAGGACGAAGTTCAGAGTACTGCAAGTGGCATTGAGAATGGCCTCTTCTCCCCTTGTCTCTCCTACACTCTGCTCCGGAAGGGTCCCTCACACATTCCAAGCGCGCTGGGACCCGGCACCTTGGCTACTTTACATGTGCCTTCCCTGCCCCCTTCATCCATAAACCAGCCTCAAGGGAGTGGCTCCCACCCTACACTCAGCCCAGTCTCCAGGAGCACACAACACATGGGACACACTGCACCAAACAATGCCGGTTTCTTGTGGACAGAATTTCTCCCTCTGTCCCCTGAGCACCTGAGGACCCAAGCAATGGCCATGGGATGTGTGAGTGAATCAAAGCTTCTTAGCACGAATTCTCCCTTCCTTCCTGGAGGTGCAGACTGTTTCTGTTTGATGTCCATTTCCAAGCATGTCCAACCTGTGGCCCACGGGTCACATGCAGCCCAGGATAGCTTTGAATGTACCCAACAGGAATTTGTAAACTTTCTTAAAACATGGCATTTCTTTGGTGATTTTTAAAAAATCTTATCAGCTATTGTTAGTGTTAGTGTATTTTACATGTGGCCCAAGACAATTTTTCTTCTTCCAGTGTAGCCCAGGTAAGCCAAAAGGTTGGGCATCTCTGCCTCCGTTTTTTCCCGGGACCAGCAACTGGCCTGCATTATACTGGTGCTGCCTATCTGCTGTGGTCTCAGTGTCTGTGTCTCCCCAAAGTGCTTGTGCTAAAACCTAATCCCAAGAGTGATGGTGTCAGGAGGTGGGGCCTTTGGGAGGTAATGGGGTCCTGAGGGTGGAGCCTGATTAATGGGATTAGTGTCCTTGAAAAAGGGACCCCAGAGAGTTCCCTTGCACCTTCCACCAAGTGAGGACTCGGTGAGAAAGCTCCATCTATGAAGAAGGCGGGCCCAACGTGAGGACTCGGAGAGAAAGCGCCATCAGTGAGGAGGGTGGGCCTCGGAGAGAAAGCGCCACCGGTGAGGAGGACGGGCCCCACGTGAGGACTCAGTGAGAAAGCGCCACCGGTGAGGAGGACGGGCCCCACGTGAGGACTCAGTGAGAAAGCGCCACCGGTGAGGAGGACGGGCCCTCACCAAACACCCAGTCTGCCTTGATACTGGACTTCCAGCCTGCGGAACTGAGGAATATGTTCCTGTTGTTTATAAGCTACCTGTGTATGATATATTGTTCTAGGAGCACACATGGACTAAGACAGTGTCTCAAGCACTCTGCCTAATGGACTGCATTATAATAGTGGCAAAAATATCAGAGAAAGCAGTCTTGAAATGTCCCCATGGTTTTAGGGAAGGGTCAGTTGAGCAAAACATACACTGTTCTTAACTAGGGCTATGGATTCATAGCCCTAGTACATCCCAGCCAGCCACACTTATATACCATCCTAACAGCACAGGTACCATGCCCCAGGCAGCAGCAGGGGCCCTCACGCACAGGTTTGAATCCTACTCCACTGGACTGAGCCCTCACCCACTGTTCTGAGTGCTGGTCACATGGAAACTTACTAATTCAGGATATTTCAGTCCACTTCTAACTATAGATTTTCTATGCAGCTGTGAACAAGTCACCAAATTCTGATGCCCCAGACGTTCTCCAGGATTGGATAATGCTCTTTTTCATGCCATATTGTAAGGGACAAAATACAGGAAAAAAATAGACCATTATGACAGCAGACACTCTGAAAGGCAGTAATAGCAATAATTGATCAGTTACAAGACATTTAAACTACACTAAAAAGTTAACATACTTTACCTTATTCAATGTTTATAAAACCTCTGAGGTTGTACATACTCCTGTCATTTTAGACATGAAGAAACTGGGCTCAAAGAAGTTGTCTTGCCCAAGTTCACACATATGTGAGCAGGAATCAGAACCTGAGCCCATTTCTGTGACTTTGAAGCCCACATCCTTTGCACTCTGCTGTGCTGTGTTCTTGAAAGAAAGTGGAGTTCAGGGGAGGTGACTCTCCATCTGTTCCTCCCACCCCCTTCCTACAGCCCCATCTTCCCAGCAGATCCAAGAGGTTCTGGTGCCTCCTCCTCAGGAGTTTGCAGATGCAGTTCCCTCTATCCAGGAGGCACCCCCATCACTGTGGTTAGCTTATCCTAGAAACAAACAAAAACATACTTTGGTAGGTGGTGCCTTTATGACACTTTGGATGTCTCTGCGATGAACCTAGATCATTGTGTGTGTCACTTCTGATCAGGATATTTGCTTTCCTGCAGAAAACAGATGGAATGCAGATATATCACTGTTGTTACTCAGCATCTATGAATATAGTTTGTTGAAATATTGTCATAGATGAGTTTGACTGTTGATGTAGCCTTTATACCAAATAAAAGGGTTTTTTTTTTTAATATGTTGATGATGGGTGTGTTCTTTCAAATTTATTCTTACTGCTTTCATCAAAAGATGTCAGATTGGTGCCTCCAAATGGCAAGTAAGCATCACAGTGTTTTTAGATTTTAGAACTAAAATTCAGTTTAAAGGAACAAGGTAAAGTCCATACTTCCTTTAAGCCTTTCCCCATGAAAAGTCCTCTTTATCTTGGCCATGGAACAATAAATTTTTTAAAAAAGCAAAGCAGCCATGCTATCTTATCCCAACCCTTTAAATAAAACTTTCACCTGATTTCTGCATAGCAGCGTGCATTTGCAGACGCAAAAGTGGTGTCGAAGAATGGGACGGCAGTAGATGACCATGTTTTTGGAATCATCTTCCTCCCTGAAGGGGAGAAGCGTTACACAGAATGCTGCACTTCATTGATCTAGAATAAGCTGCAGATATCATGCATACATTTTCACTTATAAGAGTCTATATTTATTACATTTATACTAGGAAAATTAATCCTGTTAGAAAGCTTGTCTTCCTAAACGCTTTAAACACTGTTTAGTACGTGCCTGGCATACTAATAGCATTTTGATAGCTTAAAAAAAAACAGAATTGGTAAATATTAAAGAGTAAGCAATATTTGTTTATAGTACATGATGCTATCCTTTATGAAAGGTGATTATTTTATTCTACAATATGAACTTTAGATTGTTAAATGATTGACATAATGACTGAAAAATATAACAATTCATCTTAAAGCATGTGGTTAATACATACGTATTTTAGAAGTCTTTGAAGGCAGCTAATATTCATCTAAAATTAAATACGTACCCACTGGATGAAGAAAAAAATGACTGCAGTCAAAACACCAGAACTTTTTGGGAGGCCGAGGCAGGCAGATCATGAGTTCAGGAGATCGAGATCATCCTGGCTAACACGGTGAGACCCCGTCTCAACTAAAAATACAAAAATATTAGCCGGGTGTGGTGGCAGGCGCCTGTAGTCCCAGCTACTCCGGAGGCTGAGGCAGGAGAATGATGTGAACCCGGGAGGTGGAGCTTGCAGTGAGCTGAGATGGCGCCACTGCACTCCAGCCTGGGAGACAGCCAGACTCAGTCGCAAACAAAACAAAACAAAACATCAGAACTTTAACCTGTTTATGAATTGAATAACTCAGGCCAGGGCGCGGGCTCAGCCTGTAATCCCAGCACTTGGAGATCCCGAGACGGGCGGGAATCCATGAGTCAGGAGATCGAGACATCCTGGCTAACATGGGAGAACCCGTCTCTACTAAAAAAAAAAAAAAAAAAAAAATACAAAAATTAGCCGGGCGAGGTGGCGGGCGCCTGAGTCCCAGCTACCTCGGAGGCTGAGCGGAGAATGGCGTAACCGGATCGAGCTTGCAGCTGAGCTGAGATCCGGCCCCTGCCTCCAGCCCTGGCGACAGAGCGAGACTCGTCTCAAAAAAAAAAAAAAAGAAAAAGAAAAAAAATAACTCACCATCTCATGGACCTTATACATAGTACTCTTAGAGTAGATTAAAATACAGGTTTTATTTTTTTCTCTGCTTGGTTTTCTTCCTATGATCCAACACAGTTTTCTCAAAAGATAACCAACTAAATCAAATCTAGAAAAAAACTTTTTTCCAGTAATCCTAGAACATAGTTTGTTGCTAATTTTGCCTCTTTTCTTTTTGGCTTCCTGGACCCTTGACAGTAGAATGTTGTTCACGTTCTAAAGGAAGGAATTAAATGATTTAATATGAACATATCACCTCTTCTTGTCTGCAAATAGATGGTGAAACTCATAGTGATGATCTCAAGTGAATTATCTTCAGCTTTTTGTAGGGAACACGGCATCTTGTTTTAAGACTTGTTTTGGTAATAATTTTAGTATTATGTAATTTTAGAGTTTGGAGACCAACTAGCCCAATCACCTCATTTTACACAAAAAGTAGAGGAGAGACTAAGCGATTTGTTAAATACAGCTTCATATGTTCATCTGCACTGGGATGCTTTACTTTGCATTAACCGGCATAGCCAATGGATTTAGCAGATCAGACTGTACTGACACAACACAGCTGATTCTTGAACAACACGGGTTTGAAGGGGTCCACTTACAGATTTTTTTTTCAAACGTGGGTCGAAAACACAGCAGCTGGAGGATGCGAAACGCACGCAGAGGGAGGGCAACTTTCCGTATTTGCGTGTTCCACAGGCCCATTGTGGGACCTGAATGTGCCTGGATTTCGGTATCTGCTGGAACGAGTCTCACGCTATACCAAGGGATGACTGCACACGTATTTCTGGTGACTGGAGAACTCCAAGGGGTTCATCTTGACAATACCATTAACTTAAAAGTTCAATAAAGATGAACAAATCAGTGGTACACTCTAAGTTTGTTAAAATCTGTAAAATTTGTTTCTGTAATATAAAATGAGCAGCACCTAGATAATTTTAGCACAGAACTTTGTAAAAACAAATGAACACATAAATTGCCTGACTCTTAATTGTAAGACCTCATTAATCCAAAGACCAACCAAGCATCAGCTCTGCTGCTGTTGATTATCCACCAAACCTCTGCTGAGCTGGGCAAAAGTCTTGGCCCACACTTGGATGTGGCTCGTTCAAGGAATCCATTTGTCCCAATAAAAACTGCAAAAGAAAAGAGATAATATTAATTACTAGCAAGGCTTCCTCGGTAGGTAGAATTTGTGTGTGTGTTGGGGGGGGGGGAAGATCCTACTGGTATTTTATAGAAGAAATTTAGCTTTTGATTGTATAAAATACTATTCTAATAGAGTCTACGTAAATTTAAAATACGTGAAAATGTGTTTTCTTCTTTTTACCATACAAAGCTTTTTGAAAAACTGTCTTACACCAAGCTATTTTACAACAGTAAAATCTTCTCATGGTTCTATTTTTCTGGGAACTGCGGTGTCCACCAGCCTGTGGGCCCTGCGAGCAGGACAGGGAGCAGGGCCGGGGAGGGCCGGTTCCATCGCCAGGCGTCGCTCTCGCCAGTGGAACTCAAGTGTCTAAAGGGAAAGGGAGAGAGGAAAAATGCCTCCTTTTAAGTGCCTAAGGTCTGTTTGACATAAAATTTTACTTTTTTTCTGAGTGCATTTTAGCAGAAATGTTCACATTTCAGTCATGTTGCTTGCAAAAGAAAAGAAGAAAAGCCTCGCTGTGAAATCAAACCATCTGTTTTTAAAGGGAGTGGAGAGAACGCACATCCCAAGGGCGTGGGGCGGGGTCCTGAACAGGCATATTTCATATCTTCCCTCTCCACGCTGCCTCCTTGCCCAGTTCTGCCGGACACTTTCTCCTAAGGAAACAGACCCGGTGCAGGGGGGAGAGAAAGGACGCGGAGACGGGCGCAGACGGGGCCTCGCCGAGAGCTCAGGGGACCGGGGCGCGCAGCCTCCAGCCCGCACCGCCCGCGCGCACGTGCGCCTGGGCCAGCACCTTCCCGCCGCGGTCCCGCGGCTGCCGCGATCCTGGTGCAGGCCTTTAATTCTCGCCCACTCCGCCTCTCTGATTGTACTCAGAACACCTTTCCCAACCAGATCGCGGACTTGGAAGACGTCCAGCTCTTGCCCAGAAAGCACCAATCGAATGGGAAAGTGCGCAACGGATGGATAATACATTTTACAAGAATAAAACAAAAGAGGCAAATTGCTGAACTTTCACAGATGTGCCGGGCTTCAGCCAAAGAGCCAAACTTTCTAAAAGACGAGCCCGGGAGGCAAGTGCCCTCCTGTGGGCTTTCCCTGCCGGGGCGCGAGGTACCTGCCGGCCGAGGGTCCAGCGCAGAGGAGCGCGCAGGCGGCGCGGTCCCTGCGGGGGAGGGACCTTCGCTAGTCCTGTCGCGGGGGGTCTGGGGAGGCGGTGCAAGCCCGCCCCGCTCGCCCAGCTCCTGCCTCCTGGCCACCCCGCTTCGGGGACCCGGGCTTGGGGACCCGAACCTGGGGACTGGGCTCGGGCGGGGCAGACCCCTCGGGGTCCCGAGAGCGCATCCCTCCAAAACGGATGGACTCTAATTGACTTATTAAATGTCGAAGCAATCGGGCAGCTCCCTTTTTAATAGCCCAAGATCTACATTTAGACAAAAACAGAACCGAGTTCCTGGTAAAGGCGTTTCTTCTCATCCTGTCACAAGTGACAGGAACGGAGGGAAACAGGCTGGGAAAGGGGCGGGGGGAGG
>NW_016821253.1:212235-237806 GCF_001698545.2 Rhinopithecus bieti | reverse complement strand
CGGGGGGGCGCGGAGCCCCGGGAGCCGGCGGACGGGCAGGCGCTGCTGCGGCTGGTGGTGGAGCTCGTCCAGGAGCTGCGGAAGCACCACTCGGCGGAGCACAAGGGCCTGCAGCTCCTCGGGCGGGACTGCGCCCTGGGCCGCGCGGAGGCGGCGGGGCTGGGGCCTTCGCCGGAGCAGCGAGTGGGTGAGTGGGGCCGAGCGCGCCCGAGGGCCGGGGCTGCTGGGAAATAGAATTGTCTTTGAGAAACACGTTTCAAAAAGAGACATCAATTTTGACCATTGAACAGCAGAATTCCTTTTTTTTTTAAGAAAAAGAAAATAGCAGCAATAGGTCCGCGCATGAGGCCTGGCAGAGAAGCGCCCGGTCTCCTCCTGGCGCGTGTGAGCTGCTGTGCGGGTTGGTGCTTTCCGCACGGAACTGTCACCCGTCACTTTGGAAATGGAAGCATTTCCAGCAAAGCGTTCCCAACTGAGAAGGAAGCATCCAGGCTCCTTCGTGGCCCTGCCCAGAGTGGTGGCCCACGGGGAATTTCCCAGGAAAGCATGAAAGCTTCTAATGCTTTTGTGACACAATCAGGTCAAATATGATAAGGTCAGTTTTACCCCGGCCGCGTCAAGTTAGGAGTGAATGAAGACTCTCACTAGGGGGATGCCCTGCGAGGGATGCCAATGCTCCTCTTCAGAGGGCCTGACTTCACACACAGTCGGGGCTCAGCCAGGAGCCCTGAACGGGGGAGTGAAGATGGAGAGGGTCGTAAACACGCAAAAACAAAGCTGAACTCAAGAACACCCGCAGGGTTCTCCCCACCCACTGTCTGCGGAGAACCCTGGTGGTAGAAGTTTGCCTTACTGAGTCTTTCCCTAGGATTCTTACCTTACAAACCAGGTTAATGCATATTCCCACTAATTTACACCTCACTGAAACGTGGTCTTTTAATCCTTATTCTAAATATTTATCTAGAAAAATTAATATTCTATAACCCATTTTTTTTGTTTGAAGGGTCAAGGGTTCTCTAAAAACTTTGAAATGTTGTGGGATTTGATTCCCAAGGTCCTCAAAATTAAAGTGCCTAAAAGTGACTTATTCACTGGAAGTTAAATGTTTAAAAGAAAAAAAAAAGTTTTCTTACCTCTGTAACTTCGTGGTCTCTGTCTGCATCCCATGGGGTAGAGAGCAGACATAACCCTGGAGTTTCAGGAGTAGTTACTGTTATTTCAAGGAAAGTAAATGTCCCTGATACTGAGTCTTCTTCACTGTCGTGTGTTGCAATCCAGGGCCCCAGCCATTTTTATTTTGTGTAAAGCAACTTGGCTAGTGTGGAGTTTCTAATTTTCTTCAACATTCACTTAAGATCACATTTTTAAAAAATGCTTCCTTCAGGTAATATACTACTTTATTTTCCCTGAAACAGAAATTGTTCCTCGAGATCTGAGGATGAAGGACAAGTTTCTAAAACACCTTACGGGTAAGTTTCCTCCTCGTTCCTCACCTCTCCCAGAGTTCCTCACCTCTCCCAGAGTTCCTTTGTACCTGTGAGTCTTCATGATCTGTTTCTTCTTCCATGTTCCAGGCCCTCTTTATTTTAGTCCAAAGTGCAGCAAACACTTCCATAGACTTTATCACAACACCAGAGACTGCACCATTCCTGCATGTAAGTAACGGCATTGAATTTTTACAAAATGCAAGCGCAGTGCAGGCAGCGGTTCCCACCTCCTTCCATTTCCTCATATAGGCCCCTGCCTTCTTGGCTCAAATTTGCCTATTCCTTCCTCACTATGGAGTTAGGGGCCAAGATGGCCAGACCATTGCAGAAGATAACTAACTTCTGCATCAGCTAATGCCAAACTGGAAATTATTTACAGTCACTGGAATAATAGGCTCTTGGGATGGGCTGAACTCCGATTCTCCTTCTGTTGTTAATTCTCCTCCAATGCCCATGTTTGTGCGTACTCTACTATGGCAGTCAAACAGATGTTAAGAATGAGTTGCTAAAATGACTCCAAGAATCAGATTGACCTGGATCATCTCCACTGCTCTGAGCAGACTTTTTCCTCCCATCAGTAATTATAACCTCATCACCCAAGAATTTCATTGTGATTTCAAAACTGTTTCTCTGGCTGGCTCCATCACTCCTTCAGAAATGCAGAGCTGCCCTTATCAACCTAGCTCTCAGCAGTAGCTTTCTCTCCTGTTTATTTTCAGTCTTCCTAACCTGCTTCTGGCTATTTATTCATAACAAAACATTTTATTTCTCCAAAAGTAGCTCCTTGTTCTCTTCACTGAAACCTTATTAGCTACAGTGATAGGGCCCTAACCCATTTTTTAAAAATTCAGACTCCAACTTTCATTTCATTTAAGGCTTACAGAAAAGTCACGCAGAGACACTAGGCATCCTGCTAACTGCTGTCATCAGGGCTCTCCAGCCAGACCAGGCAGCAGACCAGACTTGCTGTCCTGCCTTCCCCCTCCAAAAACAAACAAACCAAAAGCCAATGTACACAAAGCATAAGTGCTTTTCTTTGTTTAGGCAGCAAAATTACTTCAAATAATAATAACCATCATTTATAGGGCTTCTTCTGTGTGCCAGGTGCATGCCAATGAACCTTAGCCCACTGAAGTAGTGTCACCAGCACGTTTTGGACAAGGCTGAGGCACATGCATGCTTAGCATTCGCACCAACAGCACGAAGACACATGGAACACAGCCTCGGCCCCTCTGACCATGCTTTAGCGACACCATCCTCACGCCAAGGCCAGCAGCACACACTTCCTGAAGAGTTTCGTTTTCATATTCTTGGTGCTGGGCCCCACCCTTCCATGTGGACCTGGCACACTAGTACTGTTTTCTTCTTTTGGAATGTAATCACCTGTTTGGGAATCATTAATGTGGCTCTTGGGGCCAGAAAATTTTATCATTTGTATTGTTTTGATGTGCATATATTTTAATTACATATTTCCTTACAGTAATAGGATCACAGATTCCAAATTTGGAAGTGACCTCTGAGTCATTCAATCTCATCTCTTCATTTATGGATAAGGAATTGCTTTTGCGCTGTCAGATATCAGCAAAGCTAAGGCACAGATCTCATGGTTGACTCTGCAGGCCTTTTTCCAGGGCATCAAGCTGCGCCCCCATTCGATACCTCCTTTTGCTCACAGCAGCTCGGCTTTGTGATACTAAGCTCCTGATCACAGCTCAGCCTGGGCCATGGAGAGGGAGAAGGCTGAGAGATCTGTGCCTTAAGATGGGAGGCTACTTTGTTGCTTTCTGCCTCTTCTTAGCCCATAAAGAACTGGAGAGCTGAAGTTGGACCACTTTTTTACTGCATTAGGCTGTATAAAAGAAAGTCCTTGGGATCCTGGAATATCAGACCTGAAGGAACTTAGTGCCTTCTCAAAGTGTGGTCCTATGGGGAGCTTGCTGGGAAAGCAGAAGTAAGTCCCATCTAGACTTGTTGAACAAAGTCTACATTTTAGTAAGATCCCCAGATGATTGGTCTGCACATGAAGGTTAGCAAGACATTGCTGAAAACACCTGGGTTAAGCAGGATGTGGTCAGCTGGGACCCTGGACATGACACAAGTGGAAGTCTTTACAATTCATTGATTAGATCAGCCATTGAAATCACACAATCCACTGCATTCATGATGTGGAATCTGTTTAGGAAAACTACATTCTAAAAGGCATGATGCTGCTTGTGAAAGAGAAAGCCAGGCGTTCAGATGACCCAGGGCCACTGTTTGGGCATGCTCTTTCCCTTTGAAAACATTTTCTGTTTGAAAAATGCCTAACAATATGTGCCATAAATATTTAGGAGGTATATTTTTGGAAGTAGAGCTGGCTACTTATCTAACATATTGTATACATTTGTCATTGTCAGTCTACCCGTTCAACTCAGATTTTCAGTTGGGTATAAATTCTTCCTTTTAATAGGATTTTTCTATTCTTCAGAAATAAACTGTAATAATTTACAAACAATTTCAGCTTTCCATAGATCTTCACCCTGAGGACATATTTTCCCTTATGGCCATGACCACTACACCTTCTCAATTTCCACAGGCAGCATGGCCAGAATAGTGGAATGGGAGACTGTGTACGATACCAAGGAGTATCAGTCTCTGCTTAGAAATGGGCACATTGCTTCCGCTCGCCATCCACTCCAGGCCTCTGCTCTGCTGACTTTTGACCCACTTTCTTTAGAATTTACAGGCAGAAGGCTTTGTCCCATGGTCAACTCAAGTTGGGATTCAGCCTGCAGATGACCCAAAAGTAGCACAAGGGTATGGAAGGATTGTTACGTAGGAAGCAAAATGAAGTTATTTCTGAGAGAAGCAATGGGCAGCCAGCTCAGCCATGCAGTCTGCGTGTCTGTCCCTCCTCCCTCCACAGCCCCACTTACATCATCCCACTTCTGCCATTGAAGCTTAAGCTCTTGAAGTACCATAAATTATTAAGTCAACAACTTAGAACCCATGCCTGCAGATTATACTCCGTATTGCTTCCAGGGAATTAAGATATTTAAAGAAATAAATGGCTTTAGTAGCTGATATACTTGCAAAAAAAAGTGATTTATTTGTTTTTTAAGTAACTGACAAGGGTCTGTGATTTATTTTCACCATAGACTATAAAAGATGTGCCAGGCTTCTTACCCGGCTGGCTGTCAGTCCAGTGTGCATGGAGGATAAGGTAAGCTTGGACAGAAGCGCACTGGAGCGCATACCAAAGACGGGAATCCTGCTTGGGACATGAAAACTTCATGGGAGTTTAGGAACACTCATTCTTTGGCTGAGATAGCCGTATTCTAAGTAGAGATGGTCCAACACTCTTATCTCAGTGCTGAAAGCCGCCCTACTGGCCTGTCTACACTGCCCAGGCAGCTGTTGTTAACTGCTCACCGCATGGCACATGGGCACTGAGTGGGTCCTGCTCTGAAACACAGCAAATCAGCCAGTTTCAGCATATGACTGAATGCATAAGCCAGGAACAGACTAAAATTGTCCCTGTTTACTTTGAGGCATTCATTCATTCACTAACACTCACAAGTTGAGTAGATGACCAACATTGTCCATGTAAATTCAAATGATCACATCTGGTAAATGTTTGAGTTGTAGTCTATCATGACAAAAAGCTCATAAAGAACAGCTATCCTCTTTAAATGTTTCCATCAATGTTTTTTATTTTCATAGCCTCTAATAGTAAAAACGTAAATGCATAACACATTTATGAACTGAACTTTGTACCTGGGCCCCTCGAGGGCTGATATGCAACATGTAACACCAACCATCAGCAGATGTTTTGAAGGGTAAGGTTTTATTTTCCTGACACAAATGCCACAGAATTCAGTCACGTTAGACAGCAGGATGCCACTGTAATTTCACCAACTTTATACTTACTACATATCTTGTGTGTGTGGGCACTGCCAGATGCCGGCTGCACCAGCACAAGACAGACAGGCTTCCTGCCCATTGATAGCTGTTCAGAGCACATTCATGAAGGGAATATTTTTCTAGTGGTTACTCGAGTTTGTCTCATGTAAAATGGATGAGGGTAGGGTAGTGCTCTTTCCTATACAGATGTGCTCTCTACGGAGAAGCAGTGCTTATGAATATTTAGGTAGCAGCAGTAGAAGGGTTGCATGCATGACCCCAACAGCAGCAGGAAGCATCTTTCCCAGTAGAAGAAACTGCTGCTAATGAGAGGAATGGCA
Source organism: Rhinopithecus bieti (assembly GCF_001698545.2). NCBI lineage: Eukaryota > Metazoa > Chordata > Mammalia > Primates > Cercopithecidae > Rhinopithecus > Rhinopithecus bieti. The sequence continues at coordinate 232,096 of NW_016821253.1, read as the reverse complement.
CGGGGAGGCAGGCCGGTGGGTAATGGCGGGTTGAGGCTGCGTTTTGCAGTTTCACTGCACTTTTTCTTTGGAGATAGTGAAGGTTTCAATGCCAGGCAAAGCTGGGAAGTGCTGTGTAGTAATGTCCCCCCAGATCCCTCCTCTTTCCAGTTCTCTCGAGCTGCTCATCCACTGCCTGTATGTCACACGGACTTTCTTCTCTTTAAATCAGTGAACAGATGTATATTCCTGTCACCCAAGGTGATATGCCAGGGGAGATGAGATTTTTTTTTTTAAGGTATTTCTTTATAATTAAATCCCATTGTTCCCAGAGATGAGCCAGGGACATCCTTGGAAATTTTCCACTTACTTACAAGTGAGGAGAGCCAGTTCCCCACTGTTTTAGCCACTCGAAGAGCTACTCTGTCTACATGTCCATTAGCCAACCCCTGCCTCCCCTCTGCTGGCTGCTGCTGGAGGCAGCTGCAGTTACACTGAAGGACGTGGTCATTTCAGTGGGACTCAGGCTCCTGGATGGGTCTCTGCATGGCACTTCGTGCTTCGCAAATGCCACAGTGATGCCCCGCAGAAAAGCTGTGGCGGAATCCCGATAGTCTCCAGCACCCTTTACATCACTCTCCCCATCATCGGACAACCACATCAGAGCCTGACTGACGATGAGATGCAGGTAAAGGTAACAGGGCAAGGCCCAGGCTCGCAAGCTTCTGTTCCCAAAAGGGCACCTGCTTGACAGCCACAGGTGTCGCAGCTGTAACTGGGTTCATTTTTGCCAAGACATAGGTATAGTTTAAAACACTGATACCCTCTTAACTATAATTTCATAACTTCTATTTTTATTTATTTATTTATTTTTTGAGGCAGAGTCTCGCTCTGTCGCCCAGGCTGGAGTGCAGTGGCCGGATCTCAGCTCACTGCAAGCTCCGCCTCCCAGGTTTACGCCATTCTCCTGCCTCAGCCTCCCGAGTAGCTGGGACTACAGGCGCCCGCCACCTTGCCCGGCTAGTTTTGTATTTTAGCAGAGACGGGGTTTCACCGTGTTAGCCAGGATGGTCTTGATCTCCTGACCTCGTGATCCGCCCGTCTCGGCCTCCCAAAGTGCTGGGATTACAGGCTTGAGCCACCGCGCCCGGCCAACTTCTATTTTTTTAAAGATACCTTCTTCAAATTCCAAAAGTTTTAAACGGCAACAGCAAACTGTTACCTGGCTAGTCACCACAGTGTAGATACAGTCCGGGGTTTCTCTGTGCTTTGCAGACCTCAGTGAGACACCAGAGGGCAGGGCAGGCATCCCAGGGTGCCCACACTAGTGCGACGGTGTGGCATCAGGAAGGCTCTGCAGTCCCGGTTCTGCTGCTTAACAACCTGCCACACGCACTTCCGTCCTGACACACAAGGACGGCAGGGCAAGACTGCAAACCATGACCTTGTCTTTGTAAAGAAAGGCCCAGAGCCTGAGAAAAGCAGGTGTTTAGCAGGAAGGGCTCTGTCCTCATCTCAGAGCAAATCCATTTGCCGCATTCTGAAGCTCATTAATAGACCTCTTCAGGCCAAAGAGAACAATGTCCCCACCTACCTTCCCTAACAGTCACAGACGCCCTTCACTGTTGGAATTCCAGGTCAATCAGAAGCCTGAGCTCTGGAATGTTGTCAAAGAAAAGGAGTTCTGAGTAGTGAGTGCCCAGTGCACTCTCCCAAATGCAGCCTTATCTTAGTAACCTTGAAGTTTATCATTCTTTTAAAAATAAACAGAATACCAATGGTTTAGATATTCCAACAAAGAATGCTAGAAACAACTGTCTAATCTTGATTATTAGCTTTACCAACTCTGAACACTGAGGTTGCACAGAACTGCCAGGTAAATCCCTGTGGCCTGGACTACTGAGGATTCTGATAGCACATGTAAGACTAAGCACTCTTCTTCAAGCTTTAATAAGCATCCACATGTATCTGTGATGACTTTCATTGCTTTAGCATCGCAGCCATGTAGTAAGTGCAGAAAGAAGTTATTTTTCAAAATACAAGAGACTACACTTTTTGGAACATAGAGACATACAGACGCACTCTGAGACTGCCTATGTTTATACACATGTTGTGTCCCCTAACTGAAGTGACAGGTCTTCTGGAATTCACAGGAAGAAGTGTGGATAGTCACATCAAACACAATGTATTTGTTTTCAGCAGTGAGCAGACTGTACAGGAGCAGCACACCAGGAGCCATGAGAAGTGCCTTGGAAACCAACAGGGAAACAGAACTATCTTTATACACATCCCCTCATGGACAAGAGATTTATTTTGCAGACAGACTCTTCCATAAGTCCTTTGAGTTTTGTATGTTGTTGACACTGTTTGCAGATACATATTCGATAAATCAGTGTATTGAGTGATATCTGTCACTCTTATTTTAAAACAACCACAAAAGGAATGCTCCACGTTTGATGTGTAGTGCTATAAAACACAGAGAATATTTCATTTTCTTGATTAGGTGAAATCACAAAAAATGTTTCTTTAGAAACGTAAGCAGAATCTTAAAGTATATTTTCATATAACATAATTTAATATTCCGTATTACTTTCACTGTTAAATTCTCAGAGTATTATTCGTAATGGCATGAAAATTAAAATTTTGGTCATGTTTTAGGAACAGTGTGGAGTGTAAATCTGTGGCTAATTCTGTCGGTCCTTTGTATAATAAATGTAAAATAGTATTCCAGCTATTGTGCAATATGTAAATACTGTAAATAAACACAAGTAATAAATGAAGTGTTTGTTATAATGACTAGTCTTCAAAGTGACTCTCTACCTCTCTAACAGGTTCACTGTTGGGAATTCGTGACTTCAGATTTACTGAGACCATGACACTGGCAAAAGGTCACAGAATATAAAAGTCATAAACAAATGAAAACTTGAAGCCTAAGAATTTCTCTAAGGGATAATTAGCATTTTTTTAAAGTAGAGGCTACTATATATTGGTGACATAATTTCTTGAGATAGGCCCTGATTTGCTGGGAAATATTCCAAATGAGGTTGTATCCATTATTTCCCAAGCGATTTTGTAATCATGAAAATGCAAAACTAGGAGGAACCTTAAGACTTCTAAGCAGTCTCAAAATTTTACATGTAGATATATTTTAAACAGATCTAACTGGATCCAATTTAAAAGCTGAATTCAGCAAAGCAATGTTTCTCCATTCATATGAGCCCTTGTCGGCAGATGGTATTGTCTGGGTGTAGCCATAAGGACAGAATAGTCAAGAGTCCTAGGATTTGTTTGAGGATGTGTATTTATAAACATTAAAGAAAACTATAGGATTTTATTTCCAAACATAAAGGAATAGAAGAGTAAGAAATTTTGACTTTGAGATAATTAAAAGCAATTACTGAATGAAGAGAACAGGGTGTAACTTTTGAAGTCTTCTTATTTAATCCTGTTTTCTAATTACAGCTCATTACTTGACCTTTTCTTCCCAATTTTTTATGTTTTAAGGATATAATGTTCAAATATCCAATCGATTAATATTTAATCCCCTAAGTTTTCTGTATGTCTGAGTAATTCCAATAAGAGCAAGACTCACTGAGTTTGCAAACTTTCTTCCTATGAAGACAGCGTGGCACTTCCACATGATACAGTGGGGAAACTACTCACTTTCATCTGGCAGCAGCTCATCCTCCAGGCACCAGTGAGTCAAGGATCAAACATGTCTCCTCCCCTGGCACTGCCTGGGACCCTGATGATACTGGTCAGGAGTGCAGATGTTCTGGCCAGGTGGCTATGCGTCACTGCACAGGAGGGCACAGCGTAGAGGCAACATGTCCAGAGGATGGTATTAGGCAAGGACATTTCCAGCTGTAGGACCTCAAACTTCTTTCAGAAACTAGACATTATGATATGCGGCAGTAATGTGTTTATTTTCATCATTTTACTTTCTCATCCTGAAGATAAAACATGCACACATAACATCATAGATCATGTAAAAGGACAAAACAATGTTTTCAAATGCTTCCTTGTCAATAAAAAAACAGGCAGACACCAGATTTATATCTCTAGTTGTATTTTGTAACTCCCCAGTTTATTTTGAAATATTCATGATTTTGACATTATCTCAAAATACACAGAAATTACCATATCTGCCTATACACCATCTACTCAAATGCTGATGAAGCCAATACTTAATAATCAAGCATGCCAATAATAAAGCTTTTTTCCCAATACTTTTAAAAATTTTAAAAAATAAGCCAATTTATATTGGACATTTGGGTTACATCGTGGCATATAAAAACAGTGCATATTCCTGCAACTGATCCATAGTTAGACTAGCATACAAGGCGTCCTTCCTTCTGGATATAATTAATTTCAGAGGCAAAGTGGTTTCAGATTGGAGAGAAAGGCCAATGAAGGCTGACTGCGCTCATGAAGTAAACTTCGCAAAAATCATGCAGTATTGAAAGTGCTAACGACTGTTTGCATTAAATGTTTCTCTCTTCCTATCTTTTCAATATTACAAGTGTGCAGTATGGGGTGTGTATACCAATTAAAACACTTCTAATCTAGATCTGGAGCTCCCTAAATGGAGAAGGGGCTACTGTCACTCCCATCAAAAAGGCGGGAAGGAAGAGAGGTGGCAGGGAGGCAGAGGGCACCTGCGCTCCAATCAGGCGCCGCTCCACACCTACTGAAGAGCTAGGACTTCGACTATCTAAGTCTCAGCGGGCTCAGATGCTGACTGGGCGTTTCAAGTGAGGTTTCCTTCATTATGTTTTTTATGTTGTTTGTTTGTTCTACTATTTTGTAATTGGGGCAAAGTGAGATGTTCAACTAGTCTAAGAATGCTTAATATACCCCATAAACTGTCAGAATCAAATAATTTTATTGATTCTTCTGCCAAACATAACTGATTTCCATCTACAATATTTTTAAGGTAAGAAACAGTAAGTCAACTGAACAAAGAGCTAGGCCTTTGGGCTCTGGAACATGATTACACACTGACTGAGAATGCAGGACCTCAGGGTGGGGTCTAGTCAGGCTGGCCACAGCAGGGCATGAACCTGCCTCAGTGGGCCTTCTCCAAGAACGCTCTGCAGCACCTGACACATTGCTGGTACACCGTCTCAAAGTCAGAATCATTCCCCTAAATGGACAGGAAAAGAAGAAAATGGCAAAACCTGCATAACAAAAACATCCTTAACACAATCTACTCTGTTATTTAATACTGCAGGATACAGACGTGGTGGGTCATCATATTAGCCCTAAAACGTGAACTGTACTTACATAATAGGGATCTTCAATAATAAGTTGTTTTTGTGGATCATAGCTCCCAAGTAGTTCAATTTTAGCTTTGCAGGTTTTAACTTGATTACTTTTTCTATTCAAATCTCTGTAAAATTGAAACATGAACTTAGTTTTCTGATCTATGGTTTCAAGTTAAACAGGGACATCTGCTAGGGTCTTATGAAACATCCATATCGAAATCAAGACAGGATGACCTAATTTGAAATGAAACAGAACACTCAGCAGGCCCGTGTGGCCCCTTCTGCAGCTGTATGCCACTGCCCTCTCTCTAGGCAAGAGAGTTTGCCACAGCAGCTTATTCTCACTGATTCTGTTATACAAAATATACAATAATTATATTTTCTCCCACGAAATATATTTTGAGACAATCAATCAAGTTTCAGAGATAAAACAAAGGTGACAGAAAGGAACCCAAAACACCATCTGAACCAGTTCCAAAACAGAGGGCTACCAATTCCATCCTCAAGTGTCTTGACAGCACTTCCCGCAGCATGACCCACTCCTTAATTACTCTTCCTTCTTTTACTCCTCAAGCCTCTGCCCAAGCTGAAAACTCAGCTTCACTCTAGACTTCCACCTTTAGCTTTCACATTGCTACAAAAGAAAAAGGCAAACTGAACTAAGTGCCTCCATTTATTTAACACATTCGACTGAGCACCTACGACAGATGAGTCGATGAGTCAGGCATGTGCTTTATGTGGGAATGGAACAGCCAAGAGCCCCGTGCGTGAAGTTTTACAGCAGCTCAGGAGTAGGCGCAGGGACGAGAACTGCGGGCAGGCCTAAGTCTAATGCACAATCTGGCCTAGTGACAGGGTAGCGGAATACCTCTACAAAGAAATGAATTTCAGCTGACCCACAAAAGGCAAATAGGAGCCGAATGGCCCAAGCAGCAAGGAGGAGCTTCCAGGCAGAGGAACAGCACATGCAAACGTGAGGCTGCAGGAACTCCGCTTGCCCCCCACACACAAAGAAACACAGTGCTCAGTGCCGATCAAAGCAAATGGGGTCTCCTAAAAAGGTGTTTTTACGATACCTATAAGCTATGGTGTCAGTGAAAACAATGAGAGCAGAATAAGGACTGAAAAATAAAATTAAAAAATGCATGCATTTTAATGAAGGTCCTGATTAATAAAAAGTAATTAAAACTGGTGCATCCCTATCTGTTCATTTGTACAAAAGTAATTAAAACACAAATAGTTTATCTTCATCAAAACAAGTACTATTTATGAAAAAGTAGTGATGTAAGTCAGAATCCTGGAGTGACATTAAATTATGATTAGTTCCCAGCGACGCCCTAAGTAGAGGACTGGGGCAGGTCAAGAGAGTGGTGACTGAGGCAGGACGGCAGGGCCCTGCCTCACTGAACCTAGGCTTAAATCCCACCACATTTACCACGTTAGCTGTGTGAACTTGGGGACACAACCTAACATTACCATTTCTCACGTCCTTCTTTCACAAGATGGGGTAATAATAGGAACCTACAGTTGCAGAGCTTTGGCCTGAGAATCAATAAAACACTGCCCTGTCCAGGAATCATTACAGCAAAAATAACAAAATCGCTCTCATGCAGAACAATGTGCCTGATACAAAACTATCACAGTCAAGCTAGTTTTCCAATTAAATCATGCTATTAATAACTGGACTTTCCCTTTTCTAAGGTGTATTTCCTTGAAAATACCTAAGGGACAATTCTAGATTACTAAGTTTTTTTGCTGTTCTAAATAAATAATTCTACATATGGTGACCATCACTATTAAAACCTTTAATATAGAAAAGTAAATCTGGACAACAAATTACTTGGCCCATTACTGAACTGAGAGTTGAACAGACATATTCTTCAAAACAGGATTACCTCAGATTGCTTTCATCCATACATAGTATATAATCAAACGTGGCAAAATCTTCTTTGGTAATCTAAAATTGAATAAGAAGTCAAAATACAGTGTTTATACCATTTAAGCCTAGAGGAGGCAAAGATATACTAAAAGAAAAAAAAACTGCTATATTTGAGCCTGTTATTCACTAATTAACAATTTAATTAAATAAATAATTTTTAGGATACTTTTAAGTTAGAACACAGAGTTAACCTACTTCTCAAAACTGAACTGCAAAGAAATTTTGTATTATAAAGTTCCATACAATAATCATAAAATAGTATAATGTGTAGACACAACGTTTATACATCAGCTTCAATTCCTTAGTAACAATGTATAACACGGTCAACATACTAAAATATCACATATTTAATCCCCTTCATTATTCTACTCTATTTCTCATTCCACAAGCACTGAACATCCGGGGCCCCAGTGACACACACCAAGCTAAGCGGATAGAGCCGTGTCTGGTGGAGCCCTTCTACACGGGGCAGGCAACACACAGGAGGCACAGATGCCCCGGAGGAAATAAAGCAGAGAGGAGATACACACAGGTCTGGGGCAGGGAGAAGGAGAAGTATTAAGTTGCGTAGTCAGAGGTGGTCACTAAGAAAGAGACACAGGAGTCATAACCGACAGTCCTCCTTTATTTTGATCGAATATCCATAATTTAAACCTGACACAGAAGAAAATGCCACCCAGTATTTCTACTGATTGCAACCTGAAAGCTTATCATTGTTTTCTGATATAATCTATAAATATACCTACTTAAAATATAAATAAAAAGATTTTGTGAATTTCAACTACTATAAATAATGGCAGAATAAGAAACATAAACATACATACTGCGAAACAAAGGCGCAAAGTGTAACTTTCCTAATATAACTTGTTTTTCTGAAAAATGAGAAATTTCGGCGTTTAGCATGCACTTCCAGAAACTAGAAAGGCCTGTATTTCGTCAACACTCCCATGGCACTGACTTATTTCAAAACTGAGAATAAGTACAATACTGAATTTTTTTTTCTTTTTTGTTTTTAGAGAAAAGGTCTCACTGTCACCAACGCTGGGATGCAGTGGTGAGACCATAGCTCACTGCAGCCTCAACTTCTTGAGTTCAAGCCATCTTCCTACCTCAGCCTCCCAAACAGCTGGGACTACAGGCACATGTCATAGCACCCAGCTAATTTTTTACATTTTTGTAGAGATGGGTCTCACTATACTGCCCAGGCTGCTCTTGACCTCCTAGGCTCAAGCAATGTTGAGCCTCTCAAAGTGTTATTAGGATTATAAGTGTGAGCCACCAAGCCAGAACAGTATTATTTCTCCAAATTAGTTATGTGAGAAATGCCCTAAGATTTAATACTAAACTTGTTTCAAATTCTGGACTAATTGTAAATTTTTCATAAAAAAAGACTTAGTAATCGTTACATAATTTTTAGATGTTACAATAATTGAGAAAGAAAAGAAACAGCTATAACTTATGTAACAAATGCACAGTAAAGGATTTCCACTTGCAGCTATAAATGAAACAGCTTGTGGCAAATCATCCCTATTACTAAAAACAACTAGAAACCCCATATACAAAACCAATGCTCTAGTGACCATCAGGCTTTGGGGGCCACGAGGCCGCTCTAGCTCTGCGGCTCTCGCACAAAAGCAGCCACACACTACAGGTGAATGAACAAGTCTGGCCGTGTTCCAATAAACACTGTTCATAAAAAAGGTACCTCAAAAAAAGGTGCAGTCCCCAACCTGCAGACTCCTGCCACTTGCCACTTCTCTTCCCGCTAAAACTGGGCAATGACAAGGCCTCAGAACAGGGATCTCAAACAGTTCAGTAGCAGAACTCTTTACCTCTTTACAATTATTTAAATCCTATGTTATGGTTTGGATGTGTCCCCCAAAGTTCCTGTGCTGGAAACTTCATCCCCAATGCAACAACAGTGAGAGGGAGGATCTTGATCAATGCTACCAGCTTGGGAGTGGGCTCCTGACACTGATGGGTCCTCTCTCTCTCCTGTTTTCCTCCTCTTGTTTTTCTAGTTCTCGCTCTCACTCACTCTGGGACACTCTCGACTCCTTCACCTTCTACCACAGGATCAGGCAGCAAGAAGGACCTCACAGCCCCATGAGCCCCTTGACTTTGGACTTCACAGCCTCTGGAACTACAGGAAATAAATCTCTGTTCGTTGTAAATTACCCAGTCTCAGGTACTGTTAGAGCAGCACAAACGGACAAAGATACACAAGCAACAAAACAAAGAGAAAAAAACAGAAAAGGAAAGCAGATTCACAAATGGTCCAGATAATCAGAAAATCAGATAATCAGAGTTGCCACGGTATTTAAAGCACTTGTGATAGTATGTTCAAGAAAACACAGAGCAAGATGTAGAATTTCACCAGAAAAATAGAATCTACAAAAAAAAAAAAAAAAAGAAACTTAAAGAATTAAGTAAATAACAGACAATCTTGATACTGTTTGAAAATGGCAGAAAGATCTGTATATCAGAAAACAGGTCAGCAGAAAATATCAGACTGAAGAAGAGAGTGAAAAGGATAGAAAATAGAAGAGTGTTAGAAATATATGTTCAATATACATGTAAGGTGAATCTCAGGAGAAAAGAGAAAGAGAAGTACAATACGAAAAGATAACAGCCTGGGATTTTCCAAAATTGATGAAAAGCATCAAGTCACAACGTCAAGGATCATATCTGGTCGACCACACCGAAACTGCTGAAAACCAAATTCCGCAAGAAAAACTGAAAGACTGCCAGAGAAATAGACAACAAAAAGACAACCCATTAGACAAATCTTTCAAATGATAAGCAGAAACACTGTCAATCTTCAACAGACTTTTTTTAGAGAAGAAAAGAGGGAACATCCCCAATCTGTTTCATGAGGATGTGTACCCCACTACACGGTGTCTGCTGGGCATGACTCCAACAGAACACAGCAGGTGCACACCGTTACCACAGCAGCACTATCTGCAGTAGCCCCAAACTAGAAACCCCCTGACCCCCACCAGGAGGACAGCGGACAAACTGTGAAATGATATCGTATCCGGCAATGACAATTATATTGCCACAATCAACACGGAGATTCTCACAAGCAAAAAAAGCTGACAGACAACAGCATGTACTATAATTCCACTTCTATGAAGTTAAAAAGTACAACCAATTTTTTGTGGGGATTTCTGGAGTGGGGAGGGGGCTATTATGGGACCTCAGGGTTGCACTCACAATCTGTGTACACAAGTCAATGAAAAGTTTACCGAAAAGAGAACATAATGCATAATAAAGTAAAAAAATCTCCTTTGAACTAACTGGGCAGGAAGCTCACGTATTCTAAAAGACTAACTGTAAGAGTTAAAAATAAGCACCCTAAAACATTTTCATTTATTGCCGGGCGCGGTGGCTCACCTGAATCCGGCAGCACTTTGGGAGGCCCGAGACGGGCGGATCACGAGGTCAGGAGATCAAGACCGATCCTGGCTAACATGGTGAAACCCCGTCCATCCTACTAAAAAATAACAAAAAACTAGGCCGGGCGAACCTGCGGCGCGCCTGTAGTCCCGCAGCTACCGGGAAGGCTGAGCCAGAGAATGGCGTGAACCCGAGGCGGAGCTTGCAAGGAGCTGAGATCGCGGCCACTGCATTCCAGCCCGGGCGACCCCAGAGCAAGACTGCCCGTGTCTCAAAAAAAAAAAAAAAAAAAAAATTTCATTTATTAAACACAGGTTGAAAGGCACTGAGAAAATTGAGATTTTAAGAAATGTACAATAGTTATCACACAAATTGTGACATTAGTAAAGAAAAAGAACTTGTAAACAAAGATCTGATGTGATACTGATTCATAAAACACACCTTAAAATTTCTTAAAAGAAACAGGAAAAAAAAAAAGCAAGAAACGTGCAAATACTGCTTCTAAAACTGTTCTTTAAAAAAGTTCCTAATATGTCTTTAAAATACTTCATTTGCATCCACTCTTATTACACACTTAGTGTATAAAAAAAACTGACCTTAAAAACATAAAACTTCAAAGTATGAGTGCTCATATTCTGAAGGACTGCTCCAAATAAATCTATTTTCAACAATGGCCAGTAGAAACTGGCAAGGTATGCAAAGGCCTGAAGAGATTAGGATGGATAAATTGTATAAAAATGTTTAATCACCTGACCAATGACAATTCCATTTCAGAAAAGGTCAGTCCCAGAGTACTTCATTTAAATAAAGAACTCTTAGAAAAATCAACTTTAGCTTCTAATTTATAATATAAAGACAAGGTTATCTTTAACTGAAATTGCAGAATTTGATTGTGACTTTATTAGACTCCAAACTCGAAGTGTGGCACAACACACTATAATTATATGTCCATAATGTTGTTGGTATTACCCTATATTACTAAGCCACTTTACAGTTGAAAAAATATTTTTGTATGTATTATATAACTTAATTCTAGCAACAAACTTGCAATATAGGCAGGATAATTACTATGGCCTAAATGTTTAATAAAAATTATGCAGGAAGGAACAGAAGACAGAGTACCGCTCAGCCCCAGCTCGCAGTCAGGCTCTCTCATTATAAATTACCTAGCTTTTATGTGCATTTTAATAAATAAATTCCAAAGTCATGCAAGTCTTTCAACACTGTGCAACCAGAAGTGACAAAATGGACACACTGTAGCTGGTTAAGCTCACCCTAAATAAACACATTCATTAATATGCAAGTCTGGTTAATCCCTTCACTACTTCTCAAGTTACCGGATTCTACATATTAGAAATGGAACAAGAGCTTGTCTACCTGTCTTGCTTTATGGGCTGTGTGAATGCCATGATTTCTTAGGCAGCTCACAGCTCTTGGGTCTGGGGACCGGCCCACGTTCCAGTCAGAAACAGCACCGCTGTCCATGACCCACTGAAACACAAAACACACATCTTCAAGTCCAAGGACGGTACCTGCCGGGCAACGTGGCTCATGGGAATGCCGTGCCTCTTCATGCAGTTCTGCCCTCGGTAGTCAGGGGCGTTCCCTATCTCATACCCGGAAGTCGCCGCGCTGTCTACCCTCCACTGCAGGGGAAGAAACATGGAATTTTTTTTTTGGCAATTTCCTGCCCAGAAGAGTTCAGGGTGGCCTCTTTAAGATAATGAATGGTACTTACATTCTCTGAGATGTTTTGATCAGTTACAAGTTTCCTGAAAACTGCTTCTGCAATGGGTGATCGACAAATGTTACCTTTAAAAAAAGGGGGGGGTTGGGGAAACAGAGGGTTAGGTTGGATGGAAGGGCACACGCCAGTTCCCCTCTTCACATACCTGACACGCAGGGGCTGTGCTATCCCTCAGGAAAAATAAAGGCCACCAACACTATCCTTTGACGCCTTTGTCCAACCAGTGAGGGTAGACCCTGCTGGAGAACAGCCCATCAGGCTCAAGTTCAGTGACTTGACACCAACCGGCCAAGTACTCCAAGTACAGATGACAAAGGTATCAGAATAACAACTTCAACCAAAATTATTGTTTAAAGAGCTGCTACTAAAGATCCAGGAGCGAATCATGAAAATGAAGTGGGTTGCAACCAGCTTATTTTACAACGAAATACAACAGAATAAAAATAAAATACAGTGGTCTGTCCCTCAGCAGACTCAGGGAGCTGGTTCAGGACACCCTCCCACGCCTACCCAGTGTACCAAACCTGCATACTCAGGTCCCACAGGTGGCCCCTGTGAATTTGGAGTCCAAGTATAGGAAAAGTCAGCCCTCCATATAGATGGATTTTTCATTCAGACAGCAAGGTATTTTCCATCTGTGCTTGGTTAAAAAAATTACTTGAATAAATCCCTCGAAGTTCAAACCCCTGTGGTTCAAGGGTAAACTATGTATTTTCAAGTATATCACACATAAGGATGACTATTGGTTCACAAAACAACACATAAACACACAAACACACAAACATGCATTTAAGCATAAACAGCGATTCAACACCGACATTCACTGAGCGATCACATGCGAAGCCCAGGGGCACAGATCCAGGCATCAGCAGCCCAAGGTCAGGGACCCCACTCTCCAGACCATGATGTCGACACCAGGGCCACCCCTACTTCAGACAGCAAGTGAGAAATCCAGGTTCCCCAGGGCTCCCTCAGGTTTGATAATTCCCCAGAATTACTTCCCAAACTCAGGAAAGCAGAACACTTACCATTACAGTTTCATTATAATAACAGTAACAAAAACAAAAACGAAAACAAAAAATAAAACCAGCCAAAGCAAGTGACCCACAGGGCACACTCTGGGAGGTTTCCTGACAGGCAGCTCCACTGTCCCCCGGGACACCTTCCCCTCCTGTCATCAACATGGGGCAATATTCAAAGAGCAACCCAGGAAGCTCCTCAGAGCCATGGTGCTCCGAGGTTTTACTGGGGTTTTTGGAGGGAGACACAATGGGTTCAATCACTGGCTATTCAGCTGAACTCAATCTCCAGGCTCCCTCCCACATGTGGCTCAAAGCCCCCACCCGGAGTCATCTCATCAGCATATATACTATGGGGGCCACCTTCAATAACTAAGATACTCCCATCACTCCTAGAAAACTCCAAGGCATTTAGAGGTTACCTCCCAGGAGGTAAGGTAAGGGCCAAATTCATTACTACCCAGAGGAAAAAGACATAAGATCTCATCCCCAAATAGATCTACCATATACAAGCAATGTACTTATGGGAGGTGCACAGTTGGCTATAATGAAAGTGAGAAAATGAATACTAATAAGCAATATACTACAGTAGCACAGAAAAAGAACGATGTTACAAAGCAAAAACAAGACATAAGAAAATTTCCTACCAGAAAAAAGAAAGATTAGAGATGATATTTAAAGGATGATCAGGATCTTAATGGACAGAGGAAGGGAAAGGCATTTAACTCAGGGGGATTGTGGCACTAAGCAGGTGAGGCTGCGATGCTTCAGATACAGACAGCCAGTGTCTGGAAACTGATGGGCTGGTATACAGGAGGCCTAAAACACTGGGCCAAGACTTGGACTTCGTGTAGCCACTATGAGGAGAAATAGAAAGTCCTATGGAAAAGGGTAATATGACTTATTCAACAAACATATTTTGTATGCCCACTCTATGTGCCAAGCACTGTGCCCTAATCTGAAGACAGTTGTTTCAAACATAGACCCTTCCTACAAGTTACCAAAATTACTGGCAGGGCTAAGGAAACGCTAGAAGAGCACATTACTGAATTGGAGAGACCTTGTAAGAGGTTCCTATGGAGGAGCAAATACAAGACAGTGTCAGAGTGGAAAGGTGTGGCAGCTTTCCTCAACCATCATAAAGGTCATGGAAGATACTCCTGTAACAAAAGACAGGTTAACAAGAGAAAAAACATAACAAATCTATTTAATCAGTTTTATGTGACATGGAAGCCTTCAGAAACGAAGACCCAAAGACCCAGGGAAATGGTTATGATGCTTAGATGACCAATGCACAGCCATGTAGAAACGGAACTGGACAAAAAGAAATGATCCAATGGTAGTGGACTGAGGAGCGAAAACCAGCAGGGCCACAGCATTTCCTCCCCCAGGAATGAGGCAGGGCCACTCTGGAATGGGGTCTTCAAGAGAAGGCAGAAGGGAGACAGTGACCTTTGTAGGTTTTACGGCTTGCTTTGCGGGAGAGTTCTAGTTTCTATGATCTGCGTTGGGGAAGATAAATGACGGTTTCTATGACTTTGCTTCTGGGGCTGCTCTGAGGCCTTCCAGTATCCTTAATGCCAAAGCACTATACTGAGTCCAAACATTAGGAACTGAATTTAGGAAACAGACAAGAAAAAGAAGAACTGTGAGAATAGACAGCACTAAATAAGAGTTGACTCTTTGTCATTATTAGGGTTTCTGTTTATGACAAACAAGTACAATGAGGATCTTCTAGTGTTGTAAAACATAGCTAATTCCCTAATTCAGAAAACAACTCATTGCCTTACTATACAGCCTTCAGTTTCTACATTGTAAGACCTAAGCACATTATGTAATTTTTTCTCACAGAAGACTGTAGTTTCCACAGCAGTAAAAAATCTTACCTACAAACCATAAAGGGAAAGACAACAAATTAGCCTTGAATGCCCTCTCTATGCCACTTTGTGTTGTGAAGTTGTTCCTTTTGACATTCTAAATTTTGTTTAGTTTTTTAAACAGGTATTGTCATCAGCACTATTTTAATTACTGAAAGGCTTCCCATGGGTGTGTAACTCTTTTACTTGTCACCATATACCCTGGGAATATTTTTAACAGCAAACATTGTATTTCTAAATTAAGACACTTACTATTATTTTGGAACTGTACAACAACTGATGCCTAATATCTCAGCATCTAAAAATACAATAATAAAGACTAGCCCCACACGTTTACAAATAATTATCATTAACTGTAAAATAACAGTTCACTTTCCCCACAACAATATGAAAACTTGCATTATTAACTGTCCTGAAGGCCAGTAGTAGTTTGCCCTGTTGATTTCGAAAGTTGATGCCACCAAATTGTGTCATGAAAAAATGGAGCACCCTGGTCTTCAGTGAAACATTGCATGTACTTCACCTACAGAACAAGTTCTAAAAACAGAACATTCCAAAATCAAATGCCTTTAAAAACTGTTTCAATCTGTAAAGTATCAAGTTTGTCTTTTCCAAATTAGGCAGAGTATTTTATACCTTTCTTCAGCATTTTCAATTCAAGGATGGAGACTCATAAAAGGCAACAGGTAGGCTCTGGGAGCGTAGGGCTGTGTCTGCTATACCTGGTAAGAGACCCGGCACCCAGTATGGGTGTAGCCCAGAAGTAAAGTGACTCCACCAACATGTGCTATCTCCACCAACCATGCTGGCTGGGTCATGGCTCCTGCATCATCTTCACTGGTAAGTCTCTATCTTACAAAAACATAAAGCACCCTTCCTAATTGGGCTGTAGTAAGGCAGCTCAATTATTTCCCATCATTAGCTTCCCCGGTGAAAAACCTCTGATGCTTTTCTACACTTCAGTCTCAAAGGGTCCAAATGAATGCTTTGAAGGAACAAAACTTTTTACATTTCAAAAGCATACAACTGTTACTGTCCTCTATACAGCCACCAAATAAAATGCCATTTACCGCTTAAATTCCCTCAGAATGCAACTACTCACCACCCAACCAGTAAGGGCATGCTCCACCTCCAGTTTAATCTCAAAACAACAGCTGAAACTCTTCTTTTTAAACTTAAATTTGATCATTTCCCACCTCTGCTCAAAACCTTCCAATGTTTATTCAGAGTAAGCCCAAGTCTTCACATGGCCTCCCAAGATCTGGATATAAAACACGGGTCTGTAAATTGGCTCATGGTCCACCTTTGTGTACAGCCCACAGCGGTAAGAATAATTTTTACATGGTTGGGTAGTTGGAAAAAATCCAAAAGTAGCATATCTTGTGACATGTGAAAATTATACGGAGTTCCATCCAACTGTCATGTCCATAAATGAAGATCCACTAGAACACAGCCAGGTTCACCACATGCATGGGTACTTTGTGCTACACCCTTTCTGTATGGCATGTGAAGCAAATCTAAAATAATTATAATCTGGTTCTTTACACAAAGAATTTGCAAACTCCTGCCCTAAAGGACCAGTGTATATAAGGAATTAACTACTCCCTATACATCTACAATGGAAGCACTGAGAAAACAGTCACTCAAATTATCTGCTAAATCTTCCAGTATAGATGAGGAATCCCAACTGAGAAAAGGTATCCAGCCACCAGGCCCAGCCACTGTGGCTTCCCTGTGGTTCATGACCACGGCCAGTATTCTCCCTTCAAAACCTTTACCTGCTTTCCTCTGGGTTCAGGATGCTTCTCCAAAATATCCTAGGCTTGCTTCCTCACCTCCTTCAAGTCTTTACTCAAAGGTCATCTAGCAGATGGGGCCTTCCCTGACCACCCCACTCAAAACTGCACTCCACTCTCATTCCCCTTTTCTGCTCTATTTTTCTTAATGCTTCACACCAACCGATTGAGCGCATCAATACTGGCTGGTGACTGAGAGAACGTGAGCTCCAGAGAGGCTGGGATTTTTGTCTGTTGTGTTCACCACTCCATATATCCCTACCACTTAGAGGAGTTCATGTCATATAGTAGATGCTCAACAACAACAACAACAAATCATTGAATTGCACTGAAATACAGTAGTCCCCCCTTTTACAAGGCTTTGCTTTCCATGGTTACCCCGTGGTCAGTTTGGTTGGAAAATATTAAATGAAGAATTCCACAAACAAATAATTCCTAAGTTTTAAATTGTGCACTGTTCTGAGTAGCAGGATAAATTCTCATGCCATCCCATTCTGTCCTGCCCCAGAAGTGAATCATGCCTTTGTCCAGCGTATCCATGCTGTCTATCCACCTATTGCCCTCTTGCTTATCAGATCCACTGTGATATGCTATCACAGTGCCTGAGTTCAAGTCACCCTTAGTTTACTAATAATGGTCCCAAAGCGTGAAGCTAGCAATTCAGATACGGCAGAGAGGCCATAAGCACTACCTTTAAGTAAAAAGGTGAAAGTTTTTGACTTCTTCTGGAAAGAAAAAAAATCTTATACTGAGGTTACTAAGATCTACGGTACGAACAAATCTTCTATCCATGAAAATGTAAACAAGGAAAAAGAAATTCCTGACAGTTTGTCGTCTCGCCTCAAACTGCGAAAGTTGCGACCACATTGTAAGTGCTTAGTTAAGGTGGAAACGGCATTACATTTGCGGGTGGAAGAAATGAGCAGACACATGTTCCAACTGACAGCAGTTGGGTCTGGTACTACCCATGGTTTCAGGATCCACTGGAGAGTCTTGGAATGTACCACCTACAGCTAAAGTGGGACTACTGCATATGCAAGGATCCAACTCCCCATTAACAGCAACCATGATACCTTATACCAGCATAATCGACAATACTAACCAGAAATATACAAGGGAATGAAATAGTATTTGGTAACCATCCTTAACCAAACTACTGTTTAATAAACTTGTTGATTACATTCAGCCTTCAATAAGTCTTAAAAATCAAATGATGCCCACTACCAATGTAAAACAAGGTGAGTCTTCCAATTCTTCTTTCACAGAAATTAACTTCTACAAAACCTAGTCAGCGTTTATCATATATTGTCCTAAAGCTGGAAACAAAATGAAAAATAAGCCACAGTTATTACCCTCAAGAAAATTAAACTTAGCTGGGATTTCAACAGACTATCAAATAATTATAGCAAAATTTGTGTAATACAGGATGTCGATAAGCAATCACAAGAAGCAACTCATGGTCTGGGAAAGCAAAGGAGGAAATACTTGGGTTTGACTTTATAAAATAAAAAGACGTTCCAGGCAAAATTCATAATGGGCACCCAGCCATGGAGGCTCAGTAAGCATGTGAAGCGCTATAGAGCAACGAAAGATTCTGTAAGCCAGTGTCCCGAGAGTGTGAGCAGGAAAAGGTACAGGAGATAAAATGAGGAGTCTGTAAAAATAAACAGAAATTTTACTCTGCAGGAAATGCAAACTCACAGAAGGTTTTAAGTAACTGGACTACTGACAATTTAGGCCTTCCTCTCAGGGTGGAGGCACCGAGGAATATAACCTTGTAGTACTACACCGAAGGAAGATCCCCGAAAACCTAACGGAAAGTAAATTATGTTTGAAGTAAGGTAAGCTAAGTGTTGAAATTCCAGGAGCGAAAATATTTTAAGCTGGAAAGTTCCTAAAAGCCATTAATAAAATACACTTTTATTTTTCATGGGCAAAGTTATACAGGGACCTCCAGGTCTCCTTGGCTTGGCTTTTACAATCAAGAAACCCGAAACCGTAAAACTTCATCTCCGTTTAGCTCAGATCCATACCTAAGCACGGCCTAAGGAAACCAGCAAGCAAAACAATTTTGTCATAGGACTTCGGAGGCCCCTAAGAGACCACATCAGTCCGACAACTCCAGGCCTACCTGGGCCCATTGGAGGGGAACGAGAGGATTCTAGTAGGCGCAAAGAACGAACCTTGGCTTGTAGGGGCTGTGGCTGCAAATGGCAAAAGCCCCGGATATATGGCAGGTGCGAGGAGACCCAGGTTTACAGGGCAGGCTGGGCCGCTGCACGGGGCGGATGGGGAACAGGGGCGCTGCGAGACACTCCTGGAACACCCTAGCCCTCCCAGTCCCTGGCCTCCTCTCCCTCATTGTTCCCAGCCCCGCGGCATAATCCACAGGGCCCAAGCCCGATCCAACCCTCGCGGGGGACGTCAGAACATGAGTAAGTCGGCGCCCTCTTACCCAGACACACAAACAGCACGGACTTGGTAGCCTGTTCCGCCATCTTTCCGCGCGCAAAAGCGCCAACAGGCCGCGACGTTCCGCACGCCGACATGGCGCATGCGCACTGCCAGCCTCTCGCCCAGCGCGCCGGCGCAGTCCCGCACCAACGCCGCCAGGGCAGCGCGGGCTGGAGCCACGCCTGCGCAGTCGGCTGCAGTGCGCCTGCGGGGGCGGTCCTGCGACGGTCTGAGGGCGGGCGGGGAGGGTCCGCGGGTCAGCTGCGAGGACTGGGCCGTCGT
Organism: Rhinopithecus bieti; assembly: GCF_001698545.2. NCBI lineage: Eukaryota > Metazoa > Chordata > Mammalia > Primates > Cercopithecidae > Rhinopithecus > Rhinopithecus bieti. The sequence goes on along the minus strand of NW_016821253.1, from coordinate 212,337 downwards.
TCACCTGCAGGGGCGGGGCTGCAGGTTGTCCGAAGGAGGAGGAATCGCGGGGTGGGGTCACCTGGAGGGAGTAGGGCCGCGGAAGGCAGGGGGAGGGGGGGG
>NW_016821253.1:183446-212000 GCF_001698545.2 Rhinopithecus bieti | reverse complement strand
GGGGGGGTCACCTGGAGGGGGCGGGGCTGCGGGTAGCTTGGAGAGGAAGGAGCCGAGGGAGATCAAGGTTACCAGAAAGGGCCGAGAGTCGCCTGTAGGGGCGGGGCCGCGGGTCACCTGCGGGGCGGGCTCAGGCTCGGCGGCTCAGCGGACGGCTCACCTGGGTTGGGGCACAGCGCGAGTCCCGCACACGTGGCGGGCTGTGGCGCGCGTCGTCCGAGTTCGCGGAGAGAGGCTGGCTGGGTGAAGCGGGGGAACCTGCCTTGAGCCCCGCAGGGTCCACGCCGGACCAGGGCGGGCCTGAGCCTGGGCGTCCCCCCGGGACCCCCACCCCCAACGCCGTGCTTGGAGCCGCCGCGGGGCCCTAGGCTTTTCGATCTTAAGGACGGGGGCGGTTCCGGAGTCCCCGGGGGCGAAGGCCCGAGCGGCCCGGCGGGCGCGTGGGTTTTGTCCCGCCAAACATACACGGCAGGTGTCCTGCGCCGCCGCCTACCTCACCTGCCGCAGGTACGCCCTCACTGGGGCCTCCCAGTCCGCGGGGCGGGGCGGCGCGCCTTCCTCTTCCTGGGACCGGGCGCCACGGCCGGGCGGGCACCAGTGAGTACCGGGGGGCCCACCTGTCCTGCCGCCCCTTCCCCTCTCAGGAGCTGGGCGGTGGTGGGAGGAGGAGGACGGGAAAACCGACGATGCCTCTGGGGTTTGTAGGTCGCGCGTCTGTTAACAGCAAACTGCCCAAAGTTAAGATAGAGCAGCTCCCAGGACTTTCTTGACCGCAGCGATTTTGATTGAAGTTTAGCCACCGTCTTTTCCATTTTTAGAAAAGCTTTTCCGAAGTTTGGAATGTTGACGATGGTCGTGTTATTTTTAACTTCCTGATATTTGAATGGCCAGGTGTCAGCGACCATCCTTCCGTTCCACGGAGGCGGCTCTGAAGTTTGGGTCGGATACGCGCGCTTGGAATGCGCGTGGAACCCGCGGCGGGCGCGGGGAGGAGGCCTTGAGTAGGGCTCCGGCGAGGTTCGAGTTTGCCCACCCCCGACCTGAAAGAGAAGGGCCAGCCCTTCACACCCGGAAGGGAAGGGCCAGTCCCCCCAACACCTGGCGCCGGGGTCGCTGGGCCGCGGGGTCGTGGCAAGCACGGGTCCTCTCAGATAGCTGGGCCTGAGCGCTGGCTGCTGAGTTTTTCCTTCGTTAAGGAGTGAAACTGGTCTGAATCGGTTGACCACTGTAAGGAAATGGGATTTACACTATGGACAGAGATGTGGCCTTTTCACTTCATTTGAACCAATATGCTCGTGCCCCCGAGGAGGCTGAGTTGGAAAGTGACAGGAAGCTGTCCCCGCAAGAGAGTAGGTGCTCGGTTTCTCTTCTGCTTACAGGAGATGTATGTCCTGATTTCTCGTTCTCCTAGGTGTTTTTATTGAGATGTAGGGAATATCTGAATTCATAACGACTTAGAAAATCTGTACACACAGTTGAGAGAAATAATAGGTCTCGAGGCTAAGGTGCTGTTTACTCCCCTAGGCTGGCCTCTTATTAAAATATTTGTGCAGCGATTGATGTTTACAAATTACTATGTTGGAGATTAAAATGATCAGAGTGATAGCCTCCGTCCTGTCTATCATGTTTAAGGAGAATTGGTTATTTAGTTCACTAATGTTCTATTTAAACAATATTTCTGTAAAACTAGTAAATGTTACCCCACATTCTTTGTAAGTTAAAAAAAAAGTTTAATGTTTGCTCATCAAAAGTGATTTGATACTTTTGTTCTGTTTAGGAAATCTTTATTCTCAGGAGATTTCTCATTCCGCAGAAATAAGGATCTGGCATGTCAACACAAACATAGGACGTTGATGCAGTCAAAGGGAAGTAACTGCTGCCCTGACTGCTGAGAGCCTCACAAGTCCCAGTGCACGCCAGCTTATTTGCCAGTGAGTGGCGTCATGATGAGACATAATTCTCTGCTCTTTGAGATCTAAGTACATGAAGTTTTTAAAAAGATTTTCTTTACTCTAAAAGATCAGACCAGTGTGGCATGTGTGGACCTGCTTTGTACCAAGATCACACTTTTCAGCTGGAGAAGATGGATGGCAGGGATAAATAAAGGGCTTTCCTGTCTCCCGAGGGAGCAGAGAAACCTTTCTCTGTCCTCTTCCTTCCCCAGCCACAGCCTCGGTTCCAGGGACTGGAAACAACTCAGGCTGGCACTTGATGTTCAAATGGTAGTCTGGTTTAAAGTATGACTGGGAAGTTAATGATCTGACCAGAAGGACAGGTTTTTATTTTGAGAACTGACAAGCTTTGTTTCCTTAAAACGAAGTAGTTAAACCAAGGCCACAGAAAGGTAAGAATTGACTTAAGAAACAAAGGCCATAGTTGTCAAGCAGTGGGGTTCAAAATGCAGTTTTGTTAATAAAAGTAGCTTAAGGCAACATTTGAAAACCTCTTCAAAGATTAGATACAACACTTTCTTTTGGCTAAGATTTCTTCAACTTATTCTAAATATGTATTTAGCAGCATTCTAGTTCCAGTTCCTTTGATCTTAGATGGAATTTTATCAGTTTAGTGAGTTAATCTCCATTTCACATAAAGTATAAGGTTTAATAATTTGATGAATATATAATCAATAAGAACTTGGAAAACCAAATTTACTAAGCTTGCTTTCCTGTAAGTATTCCTTTCATAATTAGAGTCCATTGAAGAAAATAATATAAGGGAAGCAAAAGTTTGGGAATCTGAACTCTGGTAATGAAAGTGGTGGAGAGGGGCCCTTGGGTCTTCTTGCTTTCATTCCTGACCCTCCGTGGAGGACTAGATTGGAAACCATAGTCAACTTTCTCACCTCAGGTGGCAGTTTGCTCCAAGTAGGGTTCTCATGTCCGTGTTTGCCCCCAGTGGCTCTAGCATTGAGTTTATAGACCTGTGATCAATACTTAAAATTATTTCCAGATCTTAAGCTGATTTACACTTTTGAGGTTTCCAAAGTAAAATTTTTTTTTACCGTATTTTATAAGCCCTTCTCATTTAAAAAACGTGTTACTATGAAAATTTCAAACATTTTAACTTTTTTTTTAAAGAAAATTTTATCTGAAAGTTTATTAGCTTGAGGTTTGGCAGCCACCTTTTTTTTTTTTTAGGAAAAAACTTAACTATTTATAGAGATTTTGCATGATTCAAGGGGCTTAAGACGTTTATGAGAGTGCAAATGCTAACCATGATATGAGGTTTAAGAGGCTTCATTAGTATGACCTGTATCTTCGTAACTTGGGCCATATGATAGAACAGGACATCAGCACTCTGAACAGGTCATGCTCTCCATGCCTTATGGTATAGCAGAAGAAAAATGGGGGAGCCATCATTTAATGCTGAGGATGGGATTTGAGGCTTATATCTAAATGTTTATTTGCATATGTTTTTGTTCTGACAGAGAAATTCACTGCATGTAACTGTGACCAGGCATGATTTTATCAGAAGTTGATTAGAATCTGTAACATTTTCTGTAGTTCAACTGACACACTGAAGATGTCCTTACTGTGCCCAGCCTTGTCAACAGCTGGATCACAGTGACACAGGCTGTATCTAGGACGGGTCTTGCGGTCTGCAGCTGTGCGAGGCTGCATCTGATTCCCAAGTCCAATGGCTCTCTTCCCGTGTTTATAAATCAGGCCATGACCTTTCCCTACAGCAGGATGTTTGCAAGATCAACTCTCAACTGAGGAATTTGCTTATTTGACTGCTCTAATACTGCTTGGTTGAGAGTTCAAAGTAGAAAGTCTTCTGAGGGGATAAGATTTATGTATTATTTACAGTGCTTCAGTTGCATGTATCAGAAAATCTAGTCTAAATTGGCTTTAACAGAAAAAGATATTGCTGGTCCATTTGACGAAGAAGTCCAGAGCTGCTGTGACTTCAGTCTGGCTCTGCAGAGCCCAGGTTCTCTCTCCACCTCCTGCCAGGCTCCCCTACCAAGGCTTTGCTCTCAGACTCTACCCCTGTGGAGACAAAAATCCCATAGCAAGTGGAAACAGAAGTGCCTTGGAAAAAGTTCTTCTGGCAGTTCCTACACGAGCCCCCCATCAGATGCTGGTATTGGACCAGCTTTGGTTATAAAGCCTTGCTGTGGCACAAAGAGGAATGTTGTCCTGATACAGCAGCCTCGGGTCACCCACTCCACTCTGGATACTATGGCTGCAGCATCAATGGAAGCAGACAAGTTGTGCTGCCTCTAAAATAAAGTAGATGAAATATTCAGCAGCGGAAAGAACAAGTTTCCACTCCAGTGAACTAATTCAAATGTATCCAGCATCTAGATATATGTATAATATGTATATATGTAATTAAAATGTATTGAACATCTAGAGCATCTCTCCCAAGATAATTACTACCTGACAGTAATGGCTATAAAAGCTAAAAAGTGGAATCAGTCTACATGTTTAGCAATAGGAATCAGTTGAAGCATACATCAAAATGCAGGCAGTAGTATTGGTGGGTATTAATGTTACAGATGCTTTTTATCCTTCATATTTGCATATCTGTACTTTTTCCTGTATTTTACAGTGTACTTGTGCATTGTACAAATACTTGCTGATAATGTAAAAATATAGAAATACAGAAATTTTGTTGCCATACTTGGGTTTTTTGCACTATGAAGTTGAAAAAAAAATTCTATAATTCCTGGTTCTTTTATAATTTGATATTTGACATTCTAAATGAATTTGGAGTTTCATCTTCAATGAATTTGGAGTTTATCTTTCTGTAACACAAAGCTGTGAATGAATTTTTGTTTTTCTCCCCAAATGAACATTATCTAGTATGCAATACATCATTTCAACATAGAATTGAAATGTCATTTTTATTATATATTAAATTTGTAAAACATATTTGGGTCAATTTCTGAATTTTCTTTGTACACTAATTTTTGTCCTACATTTGCATCTGCTGTTAAGTATTAATTACTGAGGCTTTGTAATATGTCACAGATTCTGTCAAGGCTGGGCTATCATTGTTCTTCCTTTACGTATTATTTCCTAGCTCTTCTTATTTTCCCATTTGAAATTGAAAATTACTGTGTTTTGTTAAAAGACCCTTGTAAGATAGAAGACAGATTTGATTTCATTAAGAAAAAACAGAAAAAAAGCAAATTCTAAAGACAAGTAACAGGGAGTCAATGTTTTTAAAACATATTCCAGAAAAAATATTAATTTTTTAATGTATAATACGAAACAGGGAGAAACTCCCTGTAAATAGACAAGGTGCATGACAAATCTTTGATAGAAATGTAGTCAGCATTGCTCATCATAAAAGAACAAATGGAAAATGCACTAAGAGCTACTGGCTATGGCAGTGAAACGGCTCCTGTTACTCACACTCTTGGTAAACAGCTAGGAAAATGGGCAGCTGTGTGTAGAGCACTGTTTGCGCATGTTGGACATGTCTGAGATCCACAAGATAAGGGGAACAGGAGGTGAACTCCATTAGTGACCATTTTCTGCCTGGAGCACTTCCTAAACTGCAGGACAAGGAGGGGGCACCCAGAGCCCAGGCTCCTGCTGAAATGAAAAGGCAGAAACTGAGTCTGAAGAGGCTGAGGTAACTGGAATTTGCAGAGCATGTTACTAGCAATGAGGGACGGCTGAGAGAAAGAGCTCCAGAAATCTACAAAGGGATCCCCCTGAGCCTTCGGCTGAATATTAAGTGCTATCTGTGTAGGGTGAAATTTGCAAAGGAGGGCAAGAACAACTGCCATGAAGCTTTGAGGTGAACTATTCACAGTGCTTGCACCAGGCTGGGGACAGCCATTCCAAACAGCCACAATGGGGAGAGCTTATTAAACAACCAGGGCACCCAGGAGAGAACCCAGAAGGGACACACCTGATGGGTAAAATAGTTCTAAAGACTACTCTAGACACACAAACAGAACACAACAATAAGCCAACAAATGATCAAGCTGATCTGCAAGTAACTTAACTGCCTGCTAAAACAAGTGTCAACACTTTTAAGGGAAGCAGTGAAATCTAGGCACTCAACATGGTAATATCTACAATGCTGTTTTACTAGAAAGGAGTAAAAACAGGAAAACATAACCCAGAGCTAGAAGAAGAATCAGTCAAAAACAGATCTAGAAATGGCAGATTATGCAATTTAAAACACCTATTTAACACACAAAAAATAAAATACCTAAGAATACAGGTAACCAAGGAGGTGAAAGATGTCTACAAGAATTACAAAGCACTGCTGAAAGAAATCAGAGATGACACAAACATGGAAAAACATTCCTTGCTCAAGGATAGGAAGAAGCAATATTATTAAAATTGCCATACTGCCTAGAGCAATTTATAGATTCAACACTATTCCTATTATACTACCGATGCCCTTCTTCACAGAATTAGAAAAGAAAACAAAAGTATTTTAAAATTCATATGGAACCAAGAAAGAGCCCAAATAGCCAAGGCAATCCTAAGCAAAAAGAACAAAGCTGGAGCCATCATGCTATCTGACTTCAAACTATACTACAAAGCTACAGTAATGAAATCAGCATGGTAGTGGTACAAAAACAGACACATAGACCAATGAACAGAATCAAGAGCCCAGAATTAATGCCACACACCTACAATCATCTGATTTTTGACAAAGTCAACAAAAATAAGCAATGGGGAAAGGACTCCATATTCAATAAATGGTGGTGGAATACCTGGCTAGCCATATGCAGAGGACTGAAATGGGACCTCTTCCTTACACCATATGCAAAAATCAATTCAAGATGGATTAAAGTCTTGAATGTTGTTAAAAGAAAAACTTCAGCCGAATTAAATTTTAAGGAGTTTAATTGAGCAATGAATGATTTGCAAGTCAGACAGCCCCCAGAATCACAGCAGATTCGGAGAGACTCCAAGGATGCCTCATGGTCAGAACAAATTTATAGACTTAAAAAAAGGGGGGAAGTGATATACAGAAATCAGAAATGAAGTACAGAAACAACTGGATTGGGTACAGCTCATCATTTGCCTTATTTGAACACTCAGCAGTGTATGAGTGGTTGAAGTATGGCTGCTGGGATTGGCCAAGACTGAGCTGTTGTTACAGATGCATACTCCTAAGTTAGGTTCTCAATCTTGTCTACATATTAAGTTAGGTTGCAGTTCATCTACAAGGACTCAGATATTGAAGTATGGAGTCCTCAGGTCATATTTAGCCTGCGTTAACAATGTAAAACCTAAAACTATAAAAACTCTGGAAGATAACCTAGGAAATTCCATTGTGGACATAATCCCTGGCAAAGATTTTATGATAAAGATGCCAAAAACAATTACAACAAAACAAAATTGACAAATGGGACCTACTTAAAGAGCTTCTGAACAGCAAAAGAAGCTATCAACAGAGAAAACAGGCAACCTACAGAATAGAAGAAAATATTTGTAAGCTATACATCCAACAAAGGTCTAATATCCAGAATCTATAAGAAACTTTAACAAGCAAAAAAAACAACTCCGTTAAAAAGTGGTTAAAGGACATTGACAAAAGATTTAAACAGACACTTTGCAAGATATAGAAATAGGAAAAAGTGTTCAACATCATTAGTCATCTGAGAAATGAAAATTAAATCCACAGTGAAAGGCCACTATGTACCCACTAAAATATCTAAAATTTTAAAACCTGGACATTGAAAGTGTTCGTGAGAATATGGAATAACCAGAACTCTTCTAAGTTTCTGGTGGAAGCCTAAAATGTATAATCACTTTAGAGAACTCTTACGTGGCTCCTTACATTGCTAAATACACATTTACCACGTGAACTGGCAATTCCTATCTTAGGTAATTACCCAAGAGAAATAAAACATTTTTTCTTTTTCTTTTTTTTTGAGATGGAGTTTCACTGTTACTGCCCAAGCTGGAGTGCAAAGGTGCCATCTTGGCTCACTGCAACCTCCACCTTCCAGGTTCAAGTGATTCTCCTGCCTCAGACTCCCGAGTAGCTAGGATTACAGGCATGCATCACCACGTCAGACTAGTTTTTTGCATGTTTAGTAGAGACTGGGTTTCACCATGTTAGCCAGGCTGGTCTCCAACTCCTGACCTCAGGTGATCCTCCTGCCTCAGCCTCCCAAAGTTCTGGGATTACAGGCATGAGCCACCGTGCCCGGCCATAAAACATTTTTTTACAAAAGGCTTACAAAGGAATATTTATAGCAGTTTTATTTATAATAGCCAAAAGCTGGAAAGAACCCAATTGTCTATCAACAGTGACTGGAAGGACAAATTGTGCTATGTCCACACATTAGAATACCAGTTGGCACTCAAAAAGGAAGAGCTTCTGATCTATGCAACAATGTGAGTGAGTCTCAGTAATTTCATGTGAGTAAAATAAGCTAGACAGAAAAGAACACACTGATGACTACAGGAAATTCTGGCACAGACAAAATTCATACTCAGTGACAGAACTCAGATTGGCACCAACCTGAGGCAGGGACTGGGTACAGGAGTGACCACTGCAGGGGGCATGGATGGAGTCATCAGGGGTGGTCTCTACCTCTCTCTGTCCATGCCCACTGAGCTATACCTGTAACAGGTAGATTTCATTTTGTAAATTGTGTCTCATGAAGTTGATTTGAAAAGCCTACACTGAGAGGCAGTATTTTAACTATTCTGAGATAATTTTAAAATGCAATGTGCCAAAATACACTAATGCTGTGATGCCACTTGTTTTTAAAAGGAGTAAAGAGCTACACACATGCATCATGCACACTTCATTTTGCATAAAGTATCTATGGAAATACCTTCCTCTATCTTAATGCCATTGATGATTCTTGGGATGGATTTTTTTCCTGATTTGATACTAATACTCCTGTGTTGAGCCACAAAGAACTGATACTGACATCTTTTAAAGAAATTAAAATAGAACTCCAAAATGACCCTAAATCAGTTTTAACTTTTTAAAATTTTATTTTATTTTGAGACAGGGCCTTGCCCTGTTGCCCAGGCTGGAGTGCAGTAGCCCAGTCATAGCTCACTGCAGCCTTAAACTCCTGAGTTCAAGTAATCCTCCTGCCTTAGCCTCCTGGGTAGCAAGGACTTCAGGTGCACGCCACCATGCCTGGCTAATTTTTAAAATTGTTTTATTGGTAGAGATGGGATCTCACTATGTTGCTCAGGCCGGTCTCAAACTCCTGGCCTCAAGTGATCCTCCTCCCTTGGCCTCCCAAAGTGCTGGGAGTACCCAGCCAGTTTTCACTTTTAAAATAAATTACATCTTTCAAACATACCAAGCACCAAAATATATCACATTTTATTAGAAATATTTATATTTTCTTAAATAAAAGAAAGGGATTTTTTCCCCTATGCTCTTTGAGCATTTGATCTGTTGAAAGAGTAAACTATGAGTTTACACTTGAGATCTGACACAGGTCTTAAGCAATTTTAAAAGTTTATTTTGTCAAGGTTAAGGATGGCCCATGACACAGCCTCAGGAGGTCTTGACGACATGTGCTCAAGATGATCTGAGTATAGTTTGGTTTTATACATTTTAGGGATACATGAGACATCAATCAATATATGTAAGATTGATTAGATCCAGAAAGGCGGGACAATTCGAAGTGGGGAGGGGGCTTCCTGATCATAAGTAGATAAAAGACAAACAGTTGCATTCTTTTGAGTTTCTGATTAGCCTTTGAGTATGCGATTTACAGGAATAGTCACGCCTTAGTCTGGCTTAGTGAAACAAACAGGGCAAAGGAAACAATAGATATGCCTTTGTCTCACGTGAGCAGAGGGAAGAGTCTGAATTCATCTTTTGTCCACAGGGAATTTCCTTGTGGCAAATTGTGACGGAAGTGTGTAGCTTACCTTTGTAGCTATCTTTTTAGGAACAAAATGGGAGGCGGGTTTGCCTGACAGAGTTCCCAGCTTGACTTTTCCCTTGGCTTGGTGATTTTGGGGTCCTGAGATTTGTTTTCCTTTTACAAAAGCAAGCTTCCGTTAGCGTACTTCATCTACATTCTGTAAATTACTGAGGTGCAACAGTGGAAATGAATGCCTTCAACCTTCCAGATCCTGACATCTTGCAGTACAGTCACGCATGAGCCTCTTAACTGTAGTCAGTGAAACAAGAACTTCTCAGCCTCAGGGCTCTCATGGTCCTACACTGAAGCCACTCAGCTTCTTCGCTCTGCTGATTCCTCATCCAGTGACCAGAGAATACTCCATCTTCTCTGATACACTTCAGAGCTGGAAGAATTATGTGAGCTTTTTTATGACAAGCCCTCCGATGAGTGTATAAATGTCCAGGTGACACTGAAAACATAAAGTGCCATAGAAATGCAAGCTGGCATTACTTGTAGACTCAATTCCCAAGTCTTCTAGAGTTTTACTCATCGGAAAGTCTACAGGCAGCCAGTTCCAACATTTTTGACAAGAACAACAAAATATATTAAATTTTATACTACATATTATAGATACAAAATATATTTATTTTTAAATTTTAAATTCTTATTTCAAGTTAGTATTGAAGTCTGTTAATTGCAGGAAGAAGATACATAACGGAGGTTTGGCCAGGTTTTGTTTAACATCCTTTGGGGCCCAAGGATTTTATAATTTCTGAGATTCTGAGAGTTTAGAGTTTCCCACTCTCAGCATAGATTTTATTTATTAGGAGAAAGAGAGATGATATTGTCAATGAGCATTTCCAGTTCATTTCCTTTGATAGGCTATGCTGTGTTAATGCTTCATTGTGTTACCAAAAAGGGGTCCCGATCCAGACCCCAAGAGAGGATTCTTGGACCTGGCGCTAGAAAGAACTCAGGGCAAGTCCATAAAGTGAAAGCAAGTTTATTAAGAAAGTAAAGGAATAAAGAAGGGCTACTCAATAGGCAAGCAGTGGCATGGACTGCTCGACTAAGGATACTTATAGTTATTTTTCAATTACATGCTAAACAAGGAGTGGATTATTTGTGAGTTTTCTGGAAAAGGGGTGGGCAATTCCCAAAACTGAGGGTTCCTCCCCTTTTTAGACCATGTAGGGTGACTTCCCTACATGTTCCCTTGTAAACTGTCGTGGCGCTGGTGGGAGTGTCTTTTGGCAGCTGACGCATTAGAATTAGTGTATAATGAGCAGTGAAGATGACCAGAGGTCACTTTCATTGCTGTCTTGGTTTTGGTGGATTTGGCCGGCTCCTTTACTGCATGCTGTTTTGTCAGCAAGGTCTTCATGACCTGTATCTTGTGTGGACCTCCTATCTCATCCTGTGACTTGGAATGCCTGACCTCCTGGGAATGCAGCCCAGTAGGTCTCAGCCTTATTTCACCCAGCTCCTATTCAAGATGGAGTCTCTCTGGTTCAAACACTTCTGACAATTGTATATGAGAAGAATGAAATTATAATAAATTTCTCACTTCTATTTAGCAGAATTTTTGATTAAAATATCTTTTTTTATCTTTCAGTGAATAACCCTATACCTTCCAATTTGAAATCAGAAGCAAAAAAGGCTGCCAAAATATTAAGAGAATTCACAGAAATAACTTCCAGAAATGGACCTGATAAGATCATTCCTGGTAGGTAAATAGGATGAGTGCTGTTCATCTCTAAATGTTTTTTTCCTAAGTTGTTTTTTGCATTGTTCAACACTCCATTTTTAGGCAGAAGCCTCTATCAATGCCAACAAGTAGTTCCTCCACCTTTTTTCTCATGGCTGATCCAGGGATGCTCTGGAAACCACTACCTATTCATTACCATTTCTGGTTATTTCCAAAGGGTGTTCACAGCATAACTTGTTTCATGCAAAGGAGATCCAAATGCCAGTTCACTTTGGCAGTGTTACAGACCAACCTCCCTCTTAATCAATCACAACACATGACTCTGAGCTCTGTTTTAAAAATTTGTTATTGATAGAATAATCTTAATAATGATAGTAATTATTTTTGCATTCCTGTCACTTCTCCCATCATGAGAAAACAGTCCTCATAGACCCTTGCTACTCCAGGTGCAAGGGGTCTGGACAGGGCCAACTGCAGACCAGGCAAACCAGCAGGGCCTCTTCCCTCCCTGTCTCTCCCTTTTGCATAGGCTTTTTCTCCTGCCTCCCACCCCGGGGTGCCAGTGCCCTAAACACCATGTGTTCGTGTTCCACTTCAGCTCTCTGCAGCCTTGTCTGTCCTTCGCCTCGCGTGCTGAGGACTCTGCAAGCTAACCTCGCAAACTCACCAGCTAATCTCATACATAAATTTTAACTTTGTGTTTCCTCCTTCCACATAAGACATTTACATTCTCTAGTGGTTTAAGACATTAATCAGTAATTCCCAACACAGATGTGCATCAGTATCCCCTAGACCATAAAAGCACAGTTCTTAAACCTCATTCCAAACCTGCCAAATCAGACTTTTAGTGCAGTGTGTCCAGGAACGCATGTTTTAAATGTGTTTCTCATGTAATTCTTAAGTAGTCAGTGACACATAAGATCGGTCCAGAGGGGAGCCTTTGAAAACCACTATCTGTTCATCAGCACTTCTAGTTATTTCCAAAGGGTGTTCACAGAATACTTGTCTCATGCCAATTAGCCTGGACACTGTTACAGACCAGCCTCCCTCTTAATCAGAGTACATGACTCTGGGTCCTGCATTAAAGAGATAAGTTTAATTTTTCTAAGCCAGATATCTAAAGTTATGTAATAAAACTTTAAATAATGTTTTAAAAATTTGTTATTGTTTTAATAATCTTAATCATGATATTAATTATTGTTGCATTGGCCCGGTGACTCCGCCTGTCTTGAGGAAACAGTGCTTGGTAGAGCCTTGCTACTCCAGGTGCAGTCTGAATCTGCAGCTTGACATCCCCTGGGAGCTTGTGAGAAATCTGGTCAGATGTCACAAATCAGTCTGCATTCCTCCCAAGGTCCCAGTGAAGTACACACACACGCTAGTTTCAGAAGCGCTGCTTTAGAGCTTAAAGAAAACTCAACAAGAAAAACTAGATTTTCAGTATCAGTATTCTGAAGGAGCACCTGTCAGTGGGTGAAGCTCAGAAAAAGAAATTCTGTTTGCATGTTAGTCTAAGTAAGAGATCACCCCAAGGCGTGGGTGTGGCAAAGACAGAAGTTCCACAGCCAACAGAGATCCAGGCCCACTTCTCCTTGGAGTCTGGTGGGGGGCATCATGTTTACATTAAAACAAAGATGCTATTTCATAGGATAAACAATTGCATCTACAAAACATTTAAGCAAGACATCTAGATCTTGAGACCTTCCCAGTGGTGTGTTTGGCCTCCTCTAATGTTAGGATTCTAAGAAGTAAGTGAAACTTAATTTAGCAATTAAATCTATAATCAGTACATTCTATGTTATAAATCAAAAGCTAATTGGTAGATTATTCAGTGATTATTATTATTTTAGTGCCCCTGAATTTGAGTGGAAATCTATAAAAATATAATTGACAAGTGGAATATGTTCATTTTAAAACATGCTTTTGTTAATATCTAGTATTCCCAATAGGGGCGATAGCAACTCTGGAAGCACTGAGAATAGAATGTGAGGAAGACATTCTGCCAACAAGTGGCTGTAAAAACAAACCTGCATGACATATTATACAGCTGTTAATCTTGTTACAATATAATTATAACCTTTTAAATACAAAAATAAAGTACACTTAGTAGACAGCCATCCAGGATGCAACCTTATTTTCTGTAGCTTTTTTATTAAGAACAGCTCCACAAATGTTCTGCATGTGAACTTCATGGTGTTGGATGAATTATTTCTAAGAGTTGGTTCTTAATTTAAACTTTGAAATGGTGGCATAATTACATGAGAATTTTAGTGTTCTCTTGGGGCATCTGCAAAGCCTTTGCTCTGTGTGCTGGAGCCCCATGTCTGACTTCACTTCCTTGGCAGAATATTTGATAAAAATAATAATAAATTAAGCTACCTTAAAATTATATGATAGGCTTCCCTTGTTAGTTTGAACGAGGTATCATTGTGTCACAAATTCACAGAATCCTGTGGGACTGTATTCAGTGGATACATATACTAATAACCCTCATTTTATGTAATGAACATTTCTGAAATGTGAATAAACCAATATTTTTTAATGGAATTATATTATCAGTGTACTAATAGTTAAGTGGTACTCAAATGCTATAGCGGATCATTTTATAAAGTTAAAATGGTTTAACATTGAAAATTACTTAATTTTCTGTTTTGAATCCAACTTCTTAAATTAATACAAGGTTAATTTAGCTACATGGCTTTAAGATCAAAGTTCTAATTCATGCTGCCTTTTCGTAATTTTTAAAGTTTCTCCTTAGTACTATACGGATCTTAATTTCATTGAAAACGTAACTTTTATCTTCTATGTTGTGCACTATATCCTAAATTAATTGAAATTGCCAAAATATTTGCAATACTAGCAGATATCAATAAAATCTCATTCAAATATCTAATTTATTTTGTCAGTTACAGGATTTGAGAATATTTATGATGTTGTGTTTAGCACTGCAAAAATAGCAAACACAAAAAACACATGTGGGAAGAGAGAGGCCTCGTGCCCGTTTGTTGAGTGACTGACTTTTGTTCATTGCTCCTGTATGCCCTGAATTCCTAGGGAGAACCTCTGTGTACACTGACTCTGTTTTATTTATTTATTTATTTATTTAATTATACTTTAAATTCTAGGGTGCATGTGCACAACGTGCAGGTTTGTTACATATGTATACATGTGCCATGTTGGTGTGCTGCACCCATTAACTCGTCGTTTACATTAGGTATATTTCCTAACTCTGATTCTGTTTAACACTTAATCGTCTATCCAGGCACATAGATCAAAATACTTACCTTCCCATTGTTTTCCATGTTAACAGCTCATGTAATTGCGAAGGCTAAAGGCCTTGCAATTCTGTCTGTGATCAAAGCCGGGTTCCTGGTGACCGCCAGAGGAGGCAGCGGGATTGTACTGGCGCGCCTTCCAGATGGAAGTAAGTTGGCGTCTGTTCACTGGAGCAGAGAATCTTCATTCTTTGTTCTGTCTGTTTTCATATGAACACATTGCATAGCGAGTAGGACAGGTTTCCTGCATATCAACTAAAACTTAAGTAATCAGGGCTACTCGACTGAACGTGCAGTTTGGTGTCAGTGAACAAGCCACGGGAACCAGCCTTTCTGTCTCTGTCCTCAAAATATTAGACAAGACACGACACGTAGATCTAACTTTGTTTTGCATGCATTTTGTAATTCTTCCATGGAGCAAATCTTTAAATATGGCAATATGTGCATTTCTTTTGTTTAATATGAATTATTATTCCTCAGCTTCATGGTATGCTACTTTCTTTTGTTTTATGGAAATTGATGTGAAAATAAGGGGCCATGTGTGAACTTCTTTGTTTCTGTGGTAGGTCATAAAAACTGTGACGTTTGAAGAATTTTCCCAAGCCAGAATCATATCAAAGAGCAGTATCATCGGGTTTTACTTTCTGGGATGAAATCTACTACTTGATTCTTCAGAGATGAAATCAAAATATTTGCCATGAATCCCAAGTACTAACATTTATAGTAATATTTAAAATGCACACAGGTGTGTCAAAACCAACTAAAATGTTTTTTATACCAATTTAACATTGGCTGTTCAGTGCACACATTTTCTATTAGTTGCAGTTTTTTAGCATAATTTTATTTTATTTTGAGAGAGCATGGGACACTCACAGACAATAAATATACAATATATGCATTTGTGAAACATGGCCTGGAAATAGCAGTCAGCAGATTCACCATTTAGCAGTCAGCAGATTCACCATTTCTTCCCAAGGTATCCCCACCGTCAGCAAGAACCTCTTCCTTATTATGTGGATCAGTTTTCATAGCTCAGTGTGTGGCTTTGAAAATGAGAAGAAAATAATTCTGTTTTTCTCAAGCATTATCCAAATTTCCATGGGCAGACTTCTCAGCAGTAAAACCAAACAAAATAGAGGCACATTCCAAGGGGGCCCATTGTCAGATGGGACTCAAAGTCTATGAGAAAGTCCCCGCGTGTCTCAGGTCCCCAGCTGCTCCATTGACGGGGTGACTTGCTGACCAAGGGGAGGGACAGCCAATACGAAGCCTTGAGCTCGTCTCAGAGCCCCAGCAAACCTTCCTACTGGTTTCAAAACCTACTTTTCTCTCCCTTCTTCCTGAGCTGCAGCTGCTGACTCTACTGACAGTAATTTCAAAACTGTCCAAATAAGGCACGACACATTCCCCGGGATTCCGGCCAAGACCAGCTGTCTTAACACAGGGACAGTTCCTAACATAGGGAACAAAAAATTATCAGACACTGATTTCTGTAACCTAGACTTCTCTAAGCCTAGGTAGGATAGTTCTGGATATATTCCACCAGTATTCTATTATCTAGCATGGATGGTAGCAACCATTTTCAAAAAGTGCTTTGGCCAGACCATCCCCCCACCAAATTGAAAATGCATTTTTCTAGACTTGTTTAAGGTGACTGTTTCAACATCAAGAAAAATAAGCATATAGTAATCCTAAAATGAGCCATATCATGGCAAATGGAATTACTGTACTAAATGTAATTTATCTTGTTAGAATTTTAACAACCTTGAATTTGTAGCCTATTTCTTGTGCTCAAGCATGAGAGGTGTTAGAATAGTTTTTGCCCTCAGAAATTTGCAGTGGAAACAATTACTATGTTACTGTTAGATAATAAACTCTCTTGAATCCTTCTGATCTCTTAAATCTATGACAGAATTCTAGCTGAAGACTGGAGCTACAGCTAAGTTGTTTTATAAAAGTATTGACAGTTGAAGTTACCAGGTGCTCTGTATGGTTAATGGTTAGGGAACCAATAGTTTGGTCTTAGGCATGTTGGTAGAGAAAGATTAGAGGATGTGGGCTTGTAAGGCTATGAGACTGTTAATGAATATCTAATACTTTTCAAATATTTTCAACTTTTAAAATTACATATTCTTTGTGAAGAACACTTTAAAACAGGGGGAAATACCAAGTCTCATTATTTTAAATAGAAGCACTCTTTAGATTTTAGCATTTTTCCCTCCTATATTCACATGTTGAGGGTGTTTTAATGTTAGGATAACGTTTGTTTGTTTTTTTTATTAGAATGGTCTGCACCCTCAGCCATTGGGATAGCTGGCCTTGGTGGGGGATTTGAAATAGGAATTGAGGTAAGTAGGTTGTGCTTGTCCATACAACTGCCATATCCTCTGAAGACACTTAAGATGC
Organism: Rhinopithecus bieti; assembly: GCF_001698545.2. Classification (NCBI taxonomy): domain Eukaryota; kingdom Metazoa; phylum Chordata; class Mammalia; order Primates; family Cercopithecidae; genus Rhinopithecus; species Rhinopithecus bieti. Next base: position 194,794 of record NW_016821253.1, on the reverse strand, counting down.
AATCCGTGAAAACTGAGAGGTTTCCTAGTGTTCTTATTGTTACCGTTGGCACCTAGGAAAAATTGTTTCCTTTATTTTCTCAATGAATGTCTAACTAAAGCTATCTGATGGTTCCCATTTTCTTTCCTTTTCTTTCATTAGGAGTAAGGTTTCTTTCATTTGCCATTTTATCTGCTTCTGTCTCATGTACATTTGTGTAACAGGCACATCTCAACACCCGGCCAGCTGTCATTGGCAGTTTATGGACTGCTCATGGCAAAGCCACCCTTCTCCTTCAGTGGACATTGAAATCACGTGGGCAGTGAGTGCATCATCATTTGTGGAAAAATCCAGTTTTACAACATATGATATTCATATCCCTCCAAATTCTTTAAGTAGAGAAGAGCTTCACATTATTTCAGTTTAGAACGTTGCTCCTGGGAGTCTGGCGTCTGTCGGGCGGATGTGCATGCTCACAGAGGTCTCCTACACAGGGATCCTCTTAGGGCTGATGCTCATCATCAGTCTGTCATTTTGCAAGGGACTGGAAATCGAATCTCCTGGTACGCTCAATTCATTTTCTTCTCAAATTTCAGTCCATTTCTTCCTAAACTATCCTTTGTAGATGTGCCCTGTTGACATAGTTTTAAATTCCCTCAGCCTTATTAGGAGGAAGTATTTCTAACTCATCTTTCATCTTTATTCAATCTTTCTTACTCAGTGCTGTATAAATCTGTAGTATAAAAGAAACATATTTCAGTTTTGCTTATCATGACTGCATTTTTGTACCATATGCAACCAAATCAAAGCTTTCAAAACTATCGCCCTCTGGTGGAAAGTGTATTTTCATCAGGGACTGTGGCTTCCCTCCCTCCCCTCTCTTCCCCTTTCCCCACCCCCACCCAGTCCCCTGGCCCTCCCTGTAGAAGGGCCTTTTTCTGTCAACAGATCAGACTGCTAAACTGGGCTGAGTCACAACCCATTCTTCCCACAACCCTCTGGCTCCCTGTGAGGCTGGGGGCATGCTTTGAGCATTTATTTCAAAAATGATGAGAGACTCAGAAATGATGTCTGTATTAAATTTCAATATATTAAAGATCAAAAATTGAGTTTCCATGGTAATTCTTTGAAAAATTTGGACTTTTAGCCACAGGGCACATTAGTAGCCCTGAAAAACAAGTACAAGTAAAATGTGGTCTCTTGATCCGGTAAACGAAATAGAAAGACTTTAAACATTTTATAGACTGATACACAGTATTTTTTTCTTTTCTTTTTTTTTTTTTTTGGAGACAGAGTTTTACTCTTGTTGCCCAGGCTGGAGTGCAATGGCGTGAACTCAGCTCACTGCAATCTCCACCTCCCGATGTCAAGCAATTCTCCTGCCTCAGCCTCCCGAGTAGCTGGGGTTACAGGCATGTGCCACCACACCCAGCTAATTTTGTAGTTTTAGTAGAGATGGGGTTTTACCATGTTGCTCAGGCTGGTCTCAAACTCCCGACTTCAGGTGATCTGCCCACCTTGGCCTCCCAAAGTGCTGGGATTACAAGCATAAGCCACTGTGCCCGGCCTTAGACTGATACACAGTATTATTTTTAAAAGACAATATGAGATAGGGGTGAGCTATGAGAGAGAAGACTGGGTCAGACCGTTCTGGCTCCAGTTCTGACCTGGGTGTTTCCACTCTGTGACGTTAGGAAGTAGCTTTTCTTCTCCACACCTTGGCTTCATCTGCAAAACACAGTTAAAAATAGCCTTATATAAGTCTCTGGGCCTATATTGGTGATTAAATATGGATTTCTACAGTAAAAGCACTTGAAATGACACAAAATATAATTCTATTGTTAATATCTTCTTCATCTTTGCAGCTTATTTAGGCTTGCCATTTACCGAAACTTTTTATTGCAAAGCCTGTCTTTATGACAGTATGGAAATTAACTATGGAATTTCATTTAAATAACATAACTATTAACTTTTAAATGTCAATTTCAAACAGAGATAAGAAGCATCTCCTGGGGATTGGAGACATGAGCTTTAAACTTCTTAACTATGACCTGACTTTGCTTCTCAGAGCCCCATAGATAAGTCTCTGTGTGTAACCGTGAGTGTGAGTGATGTCACAACAGTCGGCTGGTTTTCGATGTTAACAGAAAGCACCGTTTGCTCTCCATGAAGCACTCTCAGATTCTGTCTAAGCCTCCATCCTAACAGAGCACTCCTGCCTGCTGTCTGAATGAGGGAGGGAGTCAGAACAGGAGCATGGGGCATCTAGAGTGGCTCCCTCAGGCTGTTCTCATCACAGCAGGTCTGGTGCCACCGAGACCACGGGGGCTGGAGGGTGGACACGTCTTACCTGAAGGGACCGACCTCTGAGGGCACTTCTGACTCAGGTGACCGGCTGAGTGAGCAACCCCTTCGGGCCTGGCTTCTCCTGGAACTTGCTCCTACCATGCATGTCCTAGTAGCCACAAATAGTAAGGACCAGCCCTGAAGTGGACTGTGAGTACCAGGAGGGCAGAGACTTTCTCAAACTTCACAGCTACGTCCACAGAGACCGAGGAGACACCCATGAATACTTCCTTTCTGTAAAACGGGACAATGACAGGGCCTGTAACCACACAGGATTTTCCTTTCAAGCACATAGAGGGCATGCACGTACTCGGTTCGTACTATCCAGTATTTGTTGAATAACTATCTGCCATTCTATTTTCATTTATGTATTTATTTATTTATTTATTTTTGAGGTGGAGTCTTGCTCTGTTGCCCAAGCTGCAGTGCAATGGAGCAATCTCGGCTCACTGCAAGCTCCGCCTCCCGGGTTCACACCATTCTCATGCCTCAAGCCTCATAAGTAGGTGGGACTACAGGTGCCTGCCACCATGCTTGGCTAAGTTTTTGTATTTTTGGTAGAGATGGGGTTTCACCGTGTTAGCCAGGATAGTCTCGATCTCCTGACCTCGTGATCCGCCCCCCTCGGCCTCCTAAAGTTCTGGAATTACAGGCGTGAGCCACCGCGCCCGGCCATTTTTTAACAAAACTTGTACGCACGCTCGTACGGAATCATTTTCATAGCCATGGAAGGTGGTCGCCATTGCTCTCATTTTATTCGTAAAATAACCAAGCCATGGGAATTCTCCAGTAGGAGGTAGCCAGAGAGTGGCAGATTGGGAAGCATCTGGTCCCACATCTAGGCAGCATGTTATACAAAAGACAGAGTTTCCTGTTGTCTGTCTTGTCTGCACATCCCTCAATGGGGAAAAAAGGAAGGTTCAGGAAAGTTACTTGATCTTGGTTTCACAGGTGTTTGGGTGGTAAAGTAAAGGCCACCTCACTGTCACATTCATCTGCATAACAAGCCATCGTTTTCAGGGCACTATACAAGGTAGGCGAAGTCCACATTATTTTCAATATACAGAGACATTAGGTCTTACCTAAGATCACACAGCTAGTGCGTGGTTGTCAGATTGGGTTCACCAGAAGCGGAGCCTGATACCAGTTCAAGTACATGTGATATACCGAGCCAATGTTCTTCGGGGAAAGAAACTGAAGGTATAAGGGAAGCAGAGTAAAGAAGGGGAAAGGTCCAAGCAAGGCTGTTGCTTAAAGTTCAGTTAAACTCGTCTTTGTCCGTGTTGAAAGGCAGTTCGAGTTACCGACTCAAGATCTGTTTTATTTTAATAGACACATTTACAGCTACATATTCCCTCTAGGCATTGCCCTGGCTGCCTTCCATAAGTGTGGGTATGTTGTGTCTTTGTTTTCCTTAATCTCAAAATATTATCTAATTTCTCATGTGATTTCTTCTTTGATCCATTTGTTATTTAGGAGTGTGTTGCTTAATGTCCACATATTTATAAATTCCCAAATTTGTTTTGTCCTTGATTTCAAATTTCATTCCATTGGGGTCAAAGAAAATACTTTGTATAATTTCAGTCTTTTTAAATGGGTTAAGGCTTCTTTTATGGCCTCACATATAGACACTTGTCCTGTGCAATGTTCCATGTGTGCTGGAGAAGAATGTGTGTTCCGCGTTATTGGGTAAAGTGTTCTCCAGGAGTCCATTGGGTCTAGTTGGTTTACACCATTGTTCAGTTGTTCCATATCCTTGATAATCTTATGACTAATTGTTCTCTTCATTATTAAAAATGGGTTATTTACATATCGAGCTATTTTTGTTAAATTGTCTATGTCTTCCTTCTAGATTGTCAGTTTTTGATTCACGTATTTGGGGCTCTGATATTATGTGCTTATATAAATATATGTATATTACTATGTTTATAATTCTTATATCTTTTTAATTGATTGACCATTTTATCATTATAATATGTCCCTGTTTATTCCTAATTACATTTTTTGTTGTTTTGAGGTCCATTTCATCTAATATAAATATTGCCACTCCCGCTTTCTTATGGTCGCCGTCTGCATGATGCATCTTTTTCCATCCTTTTACTGTCAATCTAATGGTAACTTTGAATCTAAAGCGTGTCTCCTATGGAGCATATAATTGGATATTGTTGTTGTTGTTATTGTTGTTTTATCCATGCCAGTAATCTCTGCCTTTTTATTTGATTGTTTAATTAATTTACATTTAATAGATTATTGATATCATTAGATTTGTATCAGCCATTTTACTTTTTTCTATATCCCATGCCTTTTTTGTCCCTCTGTTTCTACTTTACTGTTTTCAATTAAGTGAATGTTTTGTACTATAGCATTTTGATTCCGTTTATGATTTTTTAACTGTGTTTTTGAGTAATTTTCTTAATGGTTGTTCCAGAGCTTACAATATGTCTTAAATATTTCTAATTCATGGGAACTTGTTTTAATAAGATACAAAAACATTGCTCTCATATGGTTCTGGTCTTTTTTCTCCTTTTTTGTGCTACAACTGTTATCTGTGTTAAATCTACATACGATACACACTCAGCAATTCATGATTACAGTTAATAATTTATATAATTTTATGTTTTTAGAAAACTCAGAGAATAATTGAGAGCAAGTATTTACTCATTGAACTTGCCATTTTAACCTTTTTTATTTACCATGTTTGGTTTGGTTCTATTCCATTGTATCTGTTCAGTCGAGTTACCGTCTGGCGTCATTTCCAAGACAACTTTGCTCCCACCTGACTCTTCTGTATGGCTATTGTCAAGTGTATAATATTTCTATATGTTACAGACTTAACATGTAGAAAAAATTTATTTATTTATTTATTTATTTATTTTATTTTTTGAGACGGAGGTTTTCTGCTCTGATCACAATGCTCTCAGGGCTGGATGTAGGTTTGGATCGATCAATCGTAATGCTCATCTGCAAGCTCCGCCTCCCGGGTTCCCGCATTCTCTCGCGCTTCAGCCTCTCCGAGTAGTGCTGGGACTTCACAGGCCAGTGCTGTTTAACCGTCGCCCAGGGCTAGTTTTTTTGTAATTTTAGTAAGATAAAGTTCGCCGTGTTAGCCGATAGTCTTGATTCCTCCTGACACCTCGTGATCTGCACCGCCTCGGCTCCCAAAGTGCGGGATTACAGGCTTGAGCCACCGCGCCCCGGCCTAACTGGGGTTCCTTTTATGTGATGAGTCATTTTCTCTTGCCCCTTTCAAGATTTTTCTCTTGAGTTTTAAGATTTTTTACAATTATCTATCTGGAGTGTATCTTGTTACATTTATTCTACTCAGAATTTGTTGAGCTTCTTGAGTGTAGATTCATGTTTTTCATCAGATTGAGAATTTTCAGCCATTATTTCTTTGAAAAAATTTTCTGCTTCTTTCTCTTTTTCCTTGCCTTCTAGTACTTATATCACATATGTTGGTGCACCTAATGGTGTCCGAAGTTTCTTGTGTTTTTGTTAATTTTCCTTCACTCTCTTTCTCTTAGTTTTTAAGACTTTCTATTGACCTATCTTCAAATTTACCAGTTCTTTATTTTGCATGCTCAGATCTACCATTGAACTCCTATAGTAAATTAAATTGTTCTTGTTGCTTAATACACTTTTTATCTCCAGAATTTCCCTTTGGTTCTTTTATATAATTTTATGTTTTTATCAATATTCTCTATTTGATAAGATATTCTCATGGTACGTTTTTCTACTTCTTAACCATAGTTTTCTTTAATTCTTTGAACATATTTATGACAGCTGTTTTAAAGTCTTTGTCTGCTAAATCTGATAGCTGGACCATCTGAAAGGCAGTCATTCTCGCCTGCTTCTGTTTTTAATTTGTTTTCTATGTATGGGTCACACGCTCTCGCTTCTTTGTTTGTCTTCTTATTTTTGGTTGAAAATCAGAAATTTTAGATATTATATTGTATCAACTCTGGATGCTCAACCTCTCCCCCAGGAGCCTCTTATTGTTTGTTTAGAGATTTGGCTGGACTGTTTGAATGAATTCTGTACCCCGCTACTGTGAAGCCTCCAATGTTGTCTACGGGCATGCATACAGTTTTCCTGAGATGACAGATGTTCTGACTATCCCTGTCCCGGACCTGTCTGTTAAGCTGTTTGTCTCCCTTGGTATGACACACTGTTGTTAGCCTCCACTAACTGCCTGCTGATTGCTCCATTGTTTCCAACAATGCCCTGGGGACATAAATTGCTCCACAGTTTGATCCAGTTAAAATTGTGCTCCTGTGCACAGGTGGTCTTTGAAGCTCATTTCTATTTCAGGAGGGCTCTTCTTAGCTATCTCTGTCCCTGGTTTTCCCTGATAATTTTCTAGACCACCCGTGGTTTAGCTTGTTGCTGTCATGGAACTGAATACCTCATCTTACCTGTTTATCACCAAAATCATCACCCTTGAACTTCCCCACTCTCTGTTCCAAAAAATTTCACTTCCCTTGGGGAGAGCTTTGGAGCTGCCTGCCCTTGCAGCCTGTCTCTGTCTCTGCCCAGGATCTCTGTGCTGTTGCTCCAGAGCTGGAGGCTGGGGCAGGGGCTCACCTCTCCTGGAGTGACATCCCTGCAGCCTTGGGCGGGGGAGTAGTGTGGCTTGCCTCTGTCAGTGTGGAGCTTTTGCCTCACAGGTGAACTGGGGCCAGAGTGGGTTGGGCCATGGTGCTCCTGAACTGTTGTGCTGGGCTGGAGCCTCCACTTACACATGGGTTCTGGGTGGAGGAAGGAAGCTCCAGACCTCTCAGCTGCTCTTGCCTGGAATGGAGCTTCTGTACATGGAGCTGTGGGAAGAGAAATGCTGGCAGCAAGCCTCTCCTGTGGAGATACTGCAGCCCTGACCAGGGGCTGGGGGAAGGAAGTCTGTGTTCTTGCAAACCCCCTTCCCCAAGAGGAGCTTCCATCAGGCTGACCTGCAGCAGGGCACAGGTTGTAGCTCAAATGTCACCAACTCTCTCTGTCCTTACCAATATTTAATAGTGTTTATTGAATCATTGTGTCTTCATTTTCTTCACTTGCCATTTGCCCTTAGGACAATTTCCAAAAGTGTTAATTTTTAAAATAATTTACCAGTTGTGGTTATTTCGCTCTCGAGAGGGTCTGTGGCCTCTTTATGCCACCATTGGTGTGGCATTCTGATTTGTAGATACATTCTACGGTGGAATGGAGATTCAACTGTAATTGTTAAGTTTTAGCTCTTCTTTTATTAGTTACAAAACATTGAACAAAGTACTTAATCTTCCTGAATCAAATCTGTAAAATAAAAAATTGTAAAGTTGAATAAAATGGTCTTTAAGTACCCCCTTTCCCTTCGGATACTTGTGACTGGCAGCAAAGCTTGCTGGTTCTGGGCTAAAGTTGTGGCACATTGTTTTGTGCCTGGGTCAGTCTCAGTTTTCCTTCGGACACCTCCCACACCTTCTACCTGTCCAATGCTGCAAAACCCTAACATTTGCTCCAGGTTCTTCATCTGACCTTCCAAACACAGAAAGGGATTTGAGTACCACCTTCTTAATTATTTGTGCTATTACCCTAGAATATCTGGGGAGATGCTAACCTATTCGTTGCAGTGGATGCCTTAGGACATTAGAGCTTAATTCTCTTAGAGAATCCTGGTGGAAAAAGATTGCAATCTTAATTGTGTGTGTTTTTTTTTTCATTAGTTATCCTTAGTTTATTATAAAAGAGAAATATGGAAATTATTTACATGATGAAAGATTTCAGAACTTCAGTGGAGTGGGCAGCTTCGTGTTGATGCCATTTCAATAGTGACTTATTTCAGTCTACGTACTTTCCAAGAATGTCACCATCTCTAAATAGGAAAGAATCCTTGTCATCTAGAACTACTTTGGTGCCTCCATATTCTGGCAGAAGAACTTTATCTCCAACTTTTACGCCAACCGGTTGAATCTCTCCACCCTTTCCTTTAGAACTGGATCCAACAGCGACTACTGTTGCTTGCAGTACTTTTCCTTGAGATTTTCTGGAAGCATAATGCCTCCTTTGGTTCCAGTTTCAGCAGCACTCCTTTCAACCAATACTACTCGGTCAAAGAGTGGAAGAAATTTTCTAAACGCTTGTCCTGCCATGACTCCCTCCGCCTCAGACTCCTCTGCTCTAGTGTCATCCTTAAGGTCAGATTGTGTGTTCTTAAGGTCAGTTCTCTTAACTAACAAGATCTAGTTATGCAAAGGATGCTGCTTTGCAGCCCCTGCTGCCTGAGGCTGCTTCTGGATAGCTTACTGCATTGTGCCCTGGTTTCACTGGAGAGTGAATGTCAGACTCATTCTTCCAGGGGCGTAAGTGTAAGTGACCCTAAGCTTAGCCAGAAGGCCGTCATGGGTTAATTTATGTTTGACAATCTCAACCTTTAGACTCCCAGATTCTATAGGGCGGAGAGTTTCCTGTTCTTGGAACATCAGAGGTACTGAATAATGGTCTAAAGTAGTGACTGAATACCTGTATCTGGATTAGGGATTACTTTGGGGAGGGGAGGTTTTGTGGTAAAGAGAGAGATAGGTCAAGAGAGTTGAGATTGTGAGAAGGGAAGATGTGAAAGTCGGTAGTCTGAGGAAAGATAATGCTACATTTCGTTTAAACACCACTAACGGATTCTTTTGGATAACAGTTGTAGCAAAGCCCAAAGCTCAGAAAGTCCTGCTGCTGCCTTGGCTTTGGACCTGTACAGTCCTTTGCTGTGTTTCCAGTGCCAGAGCTCACACTGGGCCATCAAGCCAGAGCAGTCTGGCTCTTACTCAAGATTGGAATTTGAAAAAACAAAATGACTCTGCTTTTCCAGGGAGAATTTAGATGGGCCCTTTCACTTTACTGAAGAGGAAGGTATCTGGGTTACAGTTGAGGATAAATTATTGTTAGATACCAGAGTCCAGTTTTAAGCCCCTAAGAATGGGATGTAAGGAAAAGATCTGTTGTTCCGAGGCATGGAGGGTGTTGCCGGAAGGGCCCTCCACTTAAGCTTGGTTTGCATATTGAGACTGGTCATGCCACACACAAGGAGGGAGGAAAACGTTTATTACCCTTGTAGTGAGGCTTTTAGGGAGAGTGGGGTAGGGAGAGTGGGGCAGGCTCCAAGCCCAGCCCAAGAGTGGCGTGAGAGAACTGCAGGCCGGAGGAGGGAGCCCAGCTTTCTTAGCAGGTTGTCCAGATGTGGGGCTTGAAGGCTGACGGCAGTCAATCATCCAAAAGGCGGTGAGGCTCTGACAGGACGACAGCCCAGGACTCAGCTGTGTGAGTGTGAAGCAGGCTGACCACACGACAGGGAGATGGGGTGGCACCTTCCAAGGAGCTGCTTTCGGGACATTCAGTTGCAGAAAAGAGGGACGTTCTGTCCTGCAGCTTCCCCTCCATGGCAGTTGTGGTTTTCACGTTCTTATATTTAAGAATTTATTTAATTGAAACACTTGCATCTGAGTTATTGTTTTATTTTTTAATTTTATTTTTTGATTTATAGTGGAGTACGTATTTTCCTGGCACTTGTAATAATTTAATACATGCATACAATTTGTAAAGGTCAAATCAGTGTGATTGGGATATCTGTCACCTTAAATATTTGTCATTTCTTTAGGCTGGAAGCATTCAAATTATTCTCTTCTAGCTACTTTGAAATAGTCAATAGGTTGTTGTGAACCATAGTCACCCTACTGATCTCATAAATAAAACACGTCTTATTTCTTTGATCAGACTGTGATATAGTTGAGTTTTAATGCAAACTTCTAAAGAAGTCTATCAAATACTTACAGGGTTTTCTGAGAGTGCTGTCCAAACGTATTGTTCAGCTGATCCCGATTCCTGCAGGAAATTTGTCTTGCTCCTTCTTCTAGCTAATTGGTGGTGTCACCAAAAAACACAATGTTATCTTATTCTTATTTCAAAAGAACTAAAGAGAGATCAGACCAAAAAAAAATCAAAAAAATTTTTTTCCTTCAGCTGCCTCTCATAGCTTGGCCTTACTTAACTGTACCATGATGCACCAAGCCAAAGCAGAACATAAGAACCAGTGTAGCTACAAGGTCATGGGTAGAAATGTGTATTTTCTGAGTGTGTATGTGGCAAGTATTCTGCAAGGCAAATTTGTTATCTAACAATACATATAAGATGCAGGTTATACAATCATTGGCGAAAATGCTTAACTTTGCATAAGAAAAGCTAAATAATTATCTGTCATTCAGCACCATAATCCTCAGAAATTGTCTATATGTAAAATAAAATGAGCAGTTGGCAAGCGTCAAGCTGAAGCATCCTGTGTGGGTCAGCTGTCTGATAGACTTAGTTTGTCCTACAGATCTTAAGTGTATTTTATTTCATAAAATGATTCAAGTTGAACATTATTAAGAACATGCTTGTATCAGGAACTCTCTTAGGGCCTTTCAAGTATAATCTCATTTGGCTATAACAGGATTTTCTGTCACTCATATGAAAACGTTGACTTGAGAGCACTGATTTGATTAAAATGTGAATAACTGTAATGAAGGCATATTTTAAACACAAGTCTGCTTGACCTTTGCGTGTTGTATTGAACTGATTTCAATTCATCCCTTAACAGCCTTGAATGTGTGCCGCTATTATTACACCCATTTTCCAGAGCTCAATGATTTACCCAAGGTCGCACAGCATGCAAAAGGGAGTCGTGGAGTTCCCACCTAGCTAGTTTTACTTTTGAACCCAAATACTGAGCCCCGTGCCAGCACTCTGTCAACTTCCAGGTGCACCTGACACCTCTATCTGATTCTGACGATCGTTCCATGAGGTATGGGTCCTGGTAAAGCAAATATTAAACACAGAGCGGTCAGAGACACAGAGGCTGGTTAGAAGACCACAAGGTCCACAGCTCTCGAGAAACAGAGCTGGGATGGACATTGGTTCTCCACACCCAGGAATGCCCTGGCCCATCCTGCCTCCCCTGACCCATGCTGCCTCCCCTGGCCCATGCTCCCTCCCCTGACCCGTGCTCTCTCCCCTGACCCGTGCTC
>NW_016821253.1:113161-183024 GCF_001698545.2 Rhinopithecus bieti | reverse complement strand
TTTTTTTTTTCATTAGTTATCCTTAGTTTATTATAAAAGAGAAATATGGAAATTATTTACATGATGAAAGATTTCAGAACTTCAGTGGAGTGGGCAGCTTCGTGTTGATGCCATTTCAATAGTGACTTATTTCAGTCTACGTACTTTCCAAGAATGTCACCATCTCTAAATAGGAAAGAATCCTTGTCATCTAGAACTACTTTGGTGCCTCCATATTCTGGCAGAAGAACTTTATCTCCAACTTTTACGCCAACCGGTTGAATCTCTCCACCCTTTCCTTTAGAACTGGATCCAACAGCGACTACTGTTGCTTGCAGTACTTTTCCTTGAGATTTTTCTGGAAGCATAATGCCTCCTTTGGTTCCAGTTTCAGCAGCACTCCTTTCAACCAATACTACTCGGTCAAAGAGTGGAAGAAATTTTCTAAACGCTTGTCCTGCCATGACTCCCTCCGCCTCAGACTCCTCTGCTCTAGTGTCATCCTTAAGGTCAGATTGTGTGTTCTTAAGGTCAGTTCTCTTAACTAACAAGATCTAGTTATGCAAAGGATGCTGCTTTGCAGCCCCTGCTGCCTGAGGCTGCTTCTGGATAGCTTACTGCATTGTGCCCTGGTTTCACTGGAGAGTGAATGTCAGACTCATTCTTCCAGGGGCGTAAGTGTAAGTGACCCTAAGCTTAGCCAGAAGGCCGTCATGGGTTAATTTATGTTTGACAATCTCAACCTTTAGACTCCCAGATTCTATAGGGCGGAGAGTTTCCTGTTCTTGGAACATCAGAGGTACTGAATAATGGTCTAAAGTAGTGACTGAATACCTGTATCTGGATTAGGGATTACTTTGGGGGAGGGGGAGGTTTTTGTGGTAAAGAGAGAGATAGGTCAAGAGAGTTGAGATTGTGAGAAGGGAAGATGTGAAAGTCGGTAGTCTGAGGAAAGATAATGCTACATTTCGTTTAAACACCACTAACGGATTCTTTTTGGATAACAGTTGTAGCAAAGCCCAAAGCTCAGAAAGTCCTGCTGCTGCCTTGGCTTTGGACCTGTACAGTCCTTTGCTGTGTTTCCAGTGCCAGAGCTCACACTGGGCCATCAAGCCAGAGCAGTCTGGCTCTTACTCAAGATTGGAATTTGAAAAAACAAAAATGACTCTGCTTTTTCCAGGGAGAATTTAGATGGGCCCTTTCACTTTACTGAAGAGGAAGGTATCTGGGTTACAGTTGAGGATAAATTATTGTTAGATACCAGAGTCCAGTTTTTAAGCCCCCTAAGAATGGGATGTAAGGAAAAGATCTGTTGTTCCGAGGCATGGAGGGTGTTGCCGGAAGGGCCCTCCACTTAAGCTTGGTTTGCATATTGAGACTGGTCATGCCACACACAAGGAGGGAGGAAAACGTTTATTACCCTTGTAGTGAGGCTTTTAGGGAGAGTGGGGTAGGGAGAGTGGGGCAGGCTCCAAGCCCAGCCCAAGAGTGGCGTGAGAGAACTGCAGGCCGGAGGAGGGAGCCCAGCTTTCTTAGCAGGTTGTCCAGATGTGGGGCTTGAAGGCTGACGGCAGTCAATCATCCAAAAGGCGGTGAGGCTCTGACAGGACGACAGCCCAGGACTCAGCTGTGTGAGTGTGAAGCAGGCTGACCACACGACAGGGAGATGGGGTGGCACCTTCCAAGGAGCTGCTTTCGGGACATTCAGTTGCAGAAAAGAGGGACGTTCTGTCCTGCAGCTTCCCCTCCATGGCAGTTGTGGTTTTTCACGTTCTTATATTTAAGAATTTATTTAATTGAAACACTTGCATCTGAGTTATTGTTTTATTTTTTAATTTTATTTTTTGATTTATAGTGGAGTACGTATTTTCCTGGCACTTGTAATAATTTAATACATGCATACAATTTGTAAAGGTCAAATCAGTGTGATTGGGATATCTGTCACCTTAAATATTTGTCATTTCTTTAGGCTGGAAGCATTCAAATTATTCTCTTCTAGCTACTTTGAAATAGTCAATAGGTTGTTGTGAACCATAGTCACCCTACTGATCTCATAAATAAAACACGTCTTATTTCTTTGATCAGACTGTGATATAGTTGAGTTTTAATGCAAACTTCTAAAGAAGTCTATCAAATACTTACAGGGTTTTCTGAGAGTGCTGTCCAAACGTATTGTTCAGCTGATCCCGATTCCTGCAGGAAATTTGTCTTGCTCCTTCTTCTAGCTAATTGGTGGTGTCACCAAAAAACACAATGTTATCTTATTCTTATTTCAAAAGAACTAAAGAGAGATCAGACCAAAAAAAAATCAAAAAAATTTTTTTCCTTCAGCTGCCTCTCATAGCTTGGCCTTACTTAACTGTACCATGATGCACCAAGCCAAAGCAGAACATAAGAACCAGTGTAGCTACAAGGTCATGGGTAGAAATGTGTATTTTCTGAGTGTGTATGTGGCAAGTATTCTGCAAGGCAAATTTGTTATCTAACAATACATATAAGATGCAGGTTATACAATCATTGGCGAAAATGCTTAACTTTGCATAAGAAAAGCTAAATAATTATCTGTCATTCAGCACCATAATCCTCAGAAATTGTCTATATGTAAAATAAAATGAGCAGTTGGCAAGCGTCAAGCTGAAGCATCCTGTGTGGGTCAGCTGTCTGATAGACTTAGTTTGTCCTACAGATCTTAAGTGTATTTTATTTCATAAAATGATTCAAGTTGAACATTATTAAGAACATGCTTGTATCAGGAACTCTCTTAGGGCCTTTCAAGTATAATCTCATTTGGCTATAACAGGATTTTTCTGTCACTCATATGAAAACGTTGACTTGAGAGCACTGATTTGATTAAAAATGTGAATAACTGTAATGAAGGCATATTTTAAACACAAGTCTGCTTGACCTTTGCGTGTTGTATTGAACTGATTTCAATTCATCCCTTAACAGCCTTGAATGTGTGCCGCTATTATTACACCCATTTTCCAGAGCTCAATGATTTACCCAAGGTCGCACAGCATGCAAAAGGGAGTCGTGGAGTTCCCACCTAGCTAGTTTTACTTTTGAACCCAAATACTGAGCCCCGTGCCAGCACTCTGTCAACTTCCAGGTGCACCTGACACCTCTATCTGATTCTGACGATCGTTCCATGAGGTATGGGTCCTGGTAAAGCAAATATTAAACACAGAGCGGTCAGAGACACAGAGGCTGGTTAGAAGACCACAAGGTCCACAGCTCTCGAGAAACAGAGCTGGGATGGACATTGGTTCTCCACACCCAGGAATGCCCTGGCCCATCCTGCCTCCCCTGACCCATGCTGCCTCCCCTGGCCCATGCTCCCTCCCCTGACCCGTGCTCTCTCCCCTGACCCGTGCTCTCTCCCCTGACCCATGCTGCCTCCCCTGACCCGTACTGCCTCCCCTGACCCGTGCTGCCTCCCCTCGCCCGTGCTGCCTCCCCTCGCCCGTGCTGCCTCCCCTCGCCCATGCTGCTTCCCCTGGCCCGTGCTTCCTCCCCTGACCCGTGCTCCCTCCCCTGGCCCATGCTTCCTCCCCTGACCCGTGCTGCCTCTCATTTGATGGGTCATGTTATTTTTCAGGTCTAACTTTGGGCTTCCACACTGCAGTGATGAATTTGAGAAACAAATGATTTCGCTATGTTGACTTGCCTTGAGCATTCAGTTGAATCTCATTGTAGTTTCTGCGTTTATTTAGAGAAAAATTAAGTCCGCTGGGCTCAGTGGCTCACGCCTATAATCTAGCACTTTGGGAGGCTGAGGCAGGTGGATCACCTGAGGTCAGGAGTTTGAGACCAGCCTGACCAACATGGTGAAACCCCATCTCTACTAAAAATACAAAACATTAGCCGGGTGTGGTGGTGGACACCTGTAATACCAGCTACTCGGGAGGCTGAGACAGGAGAATCACTTGAACCCTGGAGGTGAAGGTTGCAGTGAGCTCAGATCATGCCACTGCACTCTAGCCTAGGCAACAAGAATGAAACTCTTTCTCAAAAAAAAAAGAAAAATTAAGTCATGGAAATAGGCATTCCTAGTGGAAACTACTTTGCTTCCTGATATGTTGAGCTTCTGTGACCTGTAGTGAAGTGGCCCAGGTTCAGCTTCCTAGTAAGGAGCACACCACTGGCCAGGAGGGAAGTGTAGAAAGTCTCTCAGGACCTTCAGTCCCAGCATCCCTGGTGCTGTGCTGTTTGGGCTTGGCTTGTACGAAGTGTTTAGTCTGATGAGATCAGAGAGCCTGTCGGATCCCTTCCTCCAACCTTTGTTTGACTTGTTAGCACTGACAGTTTACCTAACCCCACTAAACCCTAGGATCACCACCTACATGACCAGGTTGTGTGGAAGATTAAAGGACAAGATGCGGGCAAACCTCATAGTATCCACATGGTGCACAGTAAATGTTCACTGGGGTTTGCTGTAATTACCTGTGGCAATATTGGCTTCATCATTCATCAGCTCAAAATAAAAATACGGCTCTTATCTCACATTCTTTCCTGTCTCTATTGATGTTTTGCAGTAATGCATACGGTGTCGTTGAGTTTTAGTGAAGATGAATTTTAAATGATATTTACTCTTAACTATTTTTAAGTCAGTGGGTTTCTACACTTTAGGTGTCAGACTTGGTGATAATTCTGAATTATGACCGTGCTGTGGAAGCTTTTGCGAAAGGCGGAAATCTAACGCTTGGAGGGAACTTGACTGTGGCGGTCGGGCCCTTGGGAAGGTGAGTTCCTTACGTAGATGTTAGACAGTAAAGGCTTAACAACTGCATGTTTTATTTTGCTTTAATAGGAAACTTGAATTAAAATGAACAGATTTATACATCTCCAGATTTATACATGCCCAGAAGATTCGAGGTCTTCACAAATAGGAAATTCGCAAGTCACAGCCAGTGAGATAAGCTAGAAAATCTGAAACCAGAACACACAAGAAATAATGAAATATTTTAGAACCATAGGCCATTGTATCTGTCAGGCTTGAACATAAAATCCACCTTCAGCTTTGAGAGAGCCAAAGGCAAGTCAGATTTTATGATAAAGTTCAGCTTCCATTAGGAAAGAAAGAGCTTTTTTCAAAGTAAATCATAAAAATTGGATGTGGATGTGTTTTTTTGAGCCGTGTTTGCAGTACTTAAAGTGTATTTTTCTTCTTTATTAATGAAATGCTAGTCTTGGATTAATTGTGCAATGTAGAAATATCTTTTACCCACACTATAGAAATTACACAGTAAAATCATCTAAAAATGTTTCTTGGTTCCATGAAAATACTCAATGTAAAAATAATCCAAATTATTTAGCACTCTTGAGATGTATTTCCCAGTTTTAAGAGAGGACGATCCAGTTGGAAAATATCAGACTTACAAATTTTAAAAATATATTTACACATTCTGCACTGTATTTTTTGCAACACAATTCTATATTATCATAACCTTCTGTAATAACTTCATGTATGTTCTTCCCCCTCGCCTGTTTTTCCTCTAGGCCACATTAAAACATCTAATTTAGGCCTACAGTAAGTAAAACATAGAAACAGCTGAAGAAGGTACAAAACAAGATAATTCATCTGAGCTAGAAGAAGAGTGCTATTTAAATCGTTATCTTCGGGCTTAGAGCTGCTCACAGCTTTGTGACGCAAAATCTTGTGCTTTGCAGGAACTTGGAAGGCAACGTGGCCCTGAGAAGCTCGGCCGCCGTCTTCACATACTGCAAGTCGAGAGGACTCTTTGCAGGCGTGTCTTTAGAAGGCAGCTGTTTGATTGAAAGGAAAGAAACTAATAGAAAGTCAGTCCAAGTTAAAGTGATTTTAATTGAAAGTGTGATGAGAAAATAATACTTAAAGAGTCGATATAATTTGCAGAGTACATTTATATACCCTTTTTACAACATGGTTTTAAGTGTGTATCTTACATTTAAAAATTAAATATATAAATAATATATGCTCATGGAAAATGCAGAAGAAACACAAAAAATAAAAGAAAAAACATTCGATCCCTTTGAAAGACTAACCCAATTCACATTTTGCTTTACTGCCTTCCAACATTTTCCTAAGCATAATTTTTTTTGTGTTGCCATATATGATGGTGATCACCATATATATTCAACTGTAAATGCTGTTTTTCCACTTCGCGTTTTAAGATAGCTGAAAACCATCATTCTCAGCAAACTGTCACAAGGACGGAAAACCAGACACCACATGCTCTCACTCATAGGGGAGAATTGAACAATGAGAACACTTGGACACAGGGCGGGGAACATCACACACCGGGGCCTGTCGGGGGTGGTGGAGCCTGGGGGAGGGACAACATTAGGAGAAATACCTAATGTAGATGACGAGTTGGTGGGTACAGCAAACCAACATGGTACTCGTGTACCTACGCAACAAACCTGCACGTTGTGTACATGTACCCCAGAACTTAAAGTATAAAAAAAAAAGGAAACGTAAGCGTAAGTTAGTAATACCCTTAGTTGGATGCAGCGACTTCAGTGATTTTCAGATGTTTGTGGAAGGCACACCAGTTACAACTCACGGGTCAGTCGGTGACGTGAGGTTTCCTGTTCTATACTCCACCTTTGTCTTTTCTCTATGTCAAACAGAGACCAATTTAAAATACAGAAATACAGTTCGATTAAGAAACAAAAGAATCTGGAGGTACCCTAAGAGGTAAAGGGAAGCTTCTACTTTAAATTGCATCTGGCTAATTTTTCCTAAAATGCAAATTAAGTGGCTCTAAATTGCCACTAAAATATGTGTGAAGGCCCAGAAAGTGATAAAGAGCTAAGACTGACAGCAGGACTTCTTCCAGAACCTGCAGAAGTTCCCCTAATTGCCAGCCTGATGAGGCTGGCACCGCTGGCATTGACCGTTAACATTCGCCACGCATGGCAGACAGACCCGCCACTCTCCGAGACAAAGCACCCAGTGTTTACCCCACCGACTCACTCAGGAATCCTACAGCACTATTTGATAAAGCTAAATATAAACCACAAGAGGTAGAAAATAGGAGGGATGGGGAAAAATAAGGTTTGCAGAACTATTCATCTTATAAAATCAAAAGTGATGTGTTAACTCCTGGTTTTATTAATTTGAGAAAAGTTGACAAAAGAATGCTTTTAGAAACTTCTGGTTTGAGGCCGTTGGCAGACCTTCCCACTAAAGTTCAACTAAACCCTGGATAAACTAAAATAAATATGTTGCTTAATGAATGGCAGGGCCTCCAAGCATGTAATGTAAATGTTTATTTAATCTTGATAAAAATAAATATTTTAAGGAAATTACAAAACCACAGTTATAGGTACCTTTTAAAAGAAACTTAAAAGTAAAACCTATAAAATGTATGTGCTTGTGTGTATATTTATATGTGTTTATATATGAATATGTGTATATGTATATATGTGCAAGTATAAGTATTTCTACGATAATGTGGATGTGCTTTTGTGTTAACAAAGAAAGGATACATATAAGGATATTTACGGTAGTTGCCTGTAGAGGTGAACTTGGGGTACATTTAAGACTTGAACATGGGATATTGCTTAAAGTTAGTGTTTAAAAGTAGTGTATATGAAGTGCTATATATGAATGATTATATATACACACCGTGTGTGCACTCATGCTATGTTTAGAAAAGATTTGTGTATATTGAAATGTTTTAATTTTGTATTTCCTATTAGATTTTATTGTCAAGATATCCGAGCTTATGACATTTTATTTGGAGATACACCGCGGCCTGCTCAAGCTGAAGATCTTTATGAAATTCTTGATTCCTTTACTGAAAAGTATGAAAATGAAGGACAACGAATCAATGCAAGAAAAGCAGCAAGGGAGCAGAGGAAGTCTTCTGTACNTAGGTACCTTTTTAAAAGAAACTTAAAAAGTAAAAACCTATAAAAATGTATGTGCTTGTGTGTATATTTATATGTGTTTATATATGAATATGTGTATATGTATATATGTGCAAGTATAAGTATTTCTACGATAATGTGGATGTGCTTTTTGTGTTAACAAAGAAAGGATACATATAAGGATATTTACGGTAGTTGCCTGTAGAGGTGAACTTGGGGTACATTTAAGACTTGAACATGGGATATTGCTTAAAGTTAGTGTTTAAAAAGTAGTGTATATGAAGTGCTATATATGAATGATTATATATACACACCGTGTGTGCACTCATGCTATGTTTAGAAAAGATTTGTGTATATTGAAATGTTTTTAATTTTGTATTTCCTATTAGATTTTATTGTCAAGATATCCGAGCTTATGACATTTTATTTGGAGATACACCGCGGCCTGCTCAAGCTGAAGATCTTTATGAAATTCTTGATTCCTTTACTGGAAAGTATGAAAATGAAGGACAACGAATCAATGCAAGAAAAGCAGCAAGGGAGCAGAGGAAGTCTTCTGTACCGTTTGGTTTTATGTTTCACTCAGTATTCTCAGAAAATCTCTTTCTGTGGAACATTCTGTCCCTGAATGTTCCACATTATACACTACTTTTTAAACACTAACTTTAAGCAATATCCCATGTTCAAGTCTTAAATGTACCCCAAGTTCACCTCTACAGGCAACTACCGTAAATATCCTTATATGTATCCTTTCTTTGTTAACACAAAAGCACATCCACATTATCGTAGAAATACTTATACTTGCACATATATACATATACACATATTCATATATAAACACATATAAATATACACACAAGCACATACATTTTATAGGTTTTACTTTTAAGTTTCTTTTAAAAGGTACCTATAACTGTGGTTTTGTAATTTCCTTAAAATATTTATTTTTATCAAGATTAAATAAAATCTTGATAAAACCTTATCAGGTTCCCAAGAACCTACTAAGCCTCCTTCGTAGTTTCACTGACTTCACATTCTTGTGAAAAATTCATGCTCCCTTGACATTTCCTCTATACAAATTTCAGGGAAAGACGTCATTTGTCTTTTGTGGTTGCGTTTCTCCAAGGATGGAACTTGGTTGTATCAATAATACAGATAATGTTTGGGAGGCCGAGGCAGGTGGGTCACTTGAGATCAGGAGTGTGAGACCAGCCTGGCCAACATGGTGAAACCCTCTCTCTATCATAAAAACAGAAACATTAGCTGGGCATGGTGGTGTGTGCCCGTAATCTCAGCTACTAGGAGGCTGAAGCAGAAGGATCACTTGAGCCCATGAGGTTGCACTGAGCCAAGATCATGCCATGCCGTTGCACTCAGCCTAGGCAACAGAGCAAGACCTTGTCTCAGTAATAACAATGACATGAATAATAGTTGCAGATCCTGGCGCCTGTGTATGTTAGGCCCTGGGGCACCAAAGAGTTCGTGTGCCTTGTTCATGGGGCTCCACAGCCCTTTCAGAGTTGGTCTGATGCCTGTTTCATGGAGTAAAAACTGAAGCCTAGAGTTTGTCTGCCACTGCCTCTGCCAGTCGCTTGCTAAGCCAATTACTACAATTACCATCCCTGCAGCTCGCAGCTCCCTAAGACCTTGCACAGGTGGTCAGAGGTGCCTGGGGGACGTTGGCTTCCAGGCATGAGAAGAGAACACCCGGTCCACATCTGAGTCTTGTCTTCCAGTTCAGTTACACAGAGTCCAGAGGCGTGCATATGAGCTTTGAGAGCGCCTCATTACTAAGCACATATAATAAAAGTTTGCTAAATAAACTCATTGGAAAAGAGTTATATGTGCCTAAGTAAAAACAAGATTTTAAAATGACGTGTATTTATGTTTTTGTTTCTCCCAGGCTAAAGAATTACCTCCAAAGCCACTGTCGAGGCCACAGCAGTCGCCTGCACCAGTCCAGCTGACCTCTGGCTCTCAAAGTGAATATTTTTGTTGCAATTCAAATACAATTGTAATTAAGTAATTATTAAATGTTATTGTTAAGAAATCAAGATACATTGTTAAACTTTAGAGTTAAATAGAAGAACTAACATATTTAAGAGAGTAAAATAAGTGCTCAGCCTCTTCTAAATACATGAGACAAATTGTCGTTGCTATAATTTATGAAAACTTCTGTTTCTATTCATAAGATACTTTCTTAAACCTACAAAGATATTGATCTTTAAAGGTTTTCTCATTTATTTTCTTTGCTGTTTCTTTCAGAAACCGTTATCCACCTGATTTGAAATGACAACAAAACAAGCCTGTTTTTTTCTTATGTACTCACACATTTATAATTCTGAATATCGGTTTTGACATAATGTTCCTTGGAGCTCAGGATTTCATAAGATGGTTTTTAAACTAGATGACATTTATAAAGCACCAGGTTTTGGTCTTTATCTTTTTTTCTATCATTCATTTTGTGAATCACTCTCATGTCTCTGTTTTTCGTATATGGAGGTCACCAGTGAATAGGAGGATGTTGAAGTAGGGACTTTGAGGTGATGGTTGACTGTTATACAAGAGTCATTGTGCTGTGGCTTTGGGTGCACAAAGGTGATGTTAACATAGATCTGGCCTTTAGAGAACTTTCAGAAGAGGAGGAGAGCGATTACATGTAGAAACATAGCTGCTATTAGTAGGAGAAGGCATATGCTGAGTTTTGCGGGGAGTAAATAGTAAAGCTCTGCAGCAGGCAGGAAGCTTATCCTTGGGCTGCTCCTTAATTTTCTGTATTCGTTTCCCCAGCTTTGAGCCCGAGTCCCTCATATGATTCTTGGCTGTGCCTTTGTCTGGTCTAGATGTGGCCCTCCCAGGAAGATGCTCAGGAGCCAGGCTTGTTCCTCATTTCCCACCTGCCCCTGCATTGTCCCCTGTTCTTTTGGGATTCAGGTGGTCGGCCCACTGCTGATTCATGTTCACATGATTGATTTATTGAAACTCGTGTTTGCAGTGACTAATGAGATGTGAGCACTGAATTTATTTTTATTTTAGATCTCAGTGATTATATAAAATTTGACCCATATGTATGTTTTAAAATATATAAAATGTCCTCACTGAGAATGGATACCTGCACATGCATGTATAAAATCCTCTCCCTTATAAAAATCCTCTTAGTATCAAGTCCTTATCAGTGCGGATTTAAAAATGACTGTGGACCTTAACTTAAAAAATGCCTTTCAGTTAACAATGGAAAAGCTCTGCAGCTTGTTTCCGCCGTATGACCCCCTTGAGCGAGCTTTCTAAAAACGGGCCCCTTGCCTGTGCCGGCTTCTGGGTCTGTTTCCCATGGTGCCCTCGTGTGTTCCCCGAACCCTTTATTGGGGAGACGAGCGGTGCCCTCCCCATTTTGCAGTCACAGCTGTGTCCCTGCTGGTGTACAAGTTAGCCTGGCCATGTTTCTGCAGCCTCAGCCTCACTCGACAAACCTTCTCGGCTTCATCCTTTGTGGCTACGCCCTGCAGGTTTTCCATGCAATACCATCATTTCTCATGTGCTGTATCTCTCAAGATTTGAACATCAGTTTTTAATTCAGTAAACCAAAACTGTAAAACTAGTGTCTACTTTTAACCTTTTATGTTAAATCTGACCTTTTCTTAAGTTCTTTATTTAAAAACTAAGTATTTTCAATTTATTTACATATCCTTACATATATATACACACACACATAATTTTATATAAATGCACATATGTTCATATGGATGGTCAGTGAAGGCAGTATTTTTTTTCTTTTCCTTTGTTGTGTTGCTTCCTTTTTTCCATTGCACCTATATTTTAACTTACAAGATACCCTCCTCTACCCTGATTTCAGGAAAACTAGGTTCACAACATAAATTATGAACTTCCACATTTTTTTCTCCATTCTTGTGTAGTCCTACACATGACATGTACAAACATATACATAAACATGGCCAGAATAGTTTTATTTTGTCTCATAAAAATGCTATCATCTTATACATGCTTTACTGTATCTTCTTGATTTATTTATTTGTTATTTGTTGGTTTATTTTGCTCAACAACTCCACATACAAATCCCTAAGTCAA
Source organism: Rhinopithecus bieti (assembly GCF_001698545.2). NCBI lineage: Eukaryota > Metazoa > Chordata > Mammalia > Primates > Cercopithecidae > Rhinopithecus > Rhinopithecus bieti. Next base: position 171,102 of record NW_016821253.1, on the reverse strand, counting down.
CTGGTATAGTTGTAATTGCTTCTTTTTGGTAATTATTTAATATTCCATGGCACAAATGTATATCGTTTACTCAGCCACTCTCCTATTGATGGATATTAACTTTATTTCAGATTTTTTCCATGCCAAACAGTGCCACAATTGATAGACTTCTAAATTAATATTTATATATACTGGCACTTTTATGTTTTTGAGATAGTTACCACTAGTGGACATAATAGGTCAAATAATATATTGTTAAAGTTTTAACAGATTTAGCAGATTACTTTTCAAAAGTTTTTACTACTTAGAGTCTCATCAACCATTCCCCACCATAACATTCACCCGCATATGCGTTCCCCACCGCAGGCATCCCCACCACAGGCATCCCCACCACAGGCATCCCCACCGTGTGTACCGCCCACCATGCGCAGTCCTAACCATACATACTCCCCACCATGTGCACACACTCCATCATAACCTTCCCACCATGATAGTCCCCAGTGTAGTTGCTTCCCACCACAGGCATTTCCTACCATGCACACTTCCCACTAGACTCCACCATATGCATTCCCCAACGTGTGTCCCACCCACCATGTGCATTTTTCACCGTGGTTACTGTCCACCATATGCATTCTCCACTATATACATTCTCCACCATGTATACTGCCCACCATACTCTCTACTGTGTATACCACCCACCATGTGCAATCCTAACCATGTGTCCTCCCCAGTGTATATACTCCCCCATAACCTTCCCACCAAGTCCTCATTATATAGACTTCCCACCATAGACATGCCTGCTATACACATTCCCCACTGTACACATTCTCCACCATTTTCATTCCTCACTGTGTGCATTTTCAACTATTACATCCATTATGATATTCTTCAGCATATATCTTCCTCCCCACTGTTAGTGCAGAAGCATCTAGAAGATTTTGCCAGTCAAGGCTTATCACATCTCCTTGTTAATTGGATTGTGTTTATTCCCATTAGTGAATGTAAACATCTCTTCATATAAATTGCTGGTGCTTTGGATTTAATCTTATCTGAAAAGTCTCTTCATTTCATTGGTCTGTGTTTCCTATTGGGATATTTGTTGCTTTCTCAATTTATGGAAATGCTATCTATATACAGGTTTTGTTGGTCATTTGGGTTGCAACATATTTCTACATTTATCATTTTTCTTTTGATCTTGTTTTTTGTAATTTTACTATATGAAAGTTTTAAATTTTATCTAAAAATATGTCTATCATTGAGTTTTTATAGATTTGGATACTTTGGTCATGGTTAAGGTCTTCCCACCTCCTATACAAGATTGTATTCATAGTCTCCTAGATTTTCTTGTGATTTTTTTTATCTTTGCATATACTGGACACTTAGTCTTCATATAATCTGAGACCATTTTCCCAATTTTCCCCTCCTTCCAAATATGCAATTCTAATTGAAATAGTATTATGTGCTTGCATCCATTCTATAATTTTTCGATGCTAATTATGTAATGTTACATGTATACATTGATTAATTTGAGATATAATAATTTTACCATTTCATGCTTTCCATTTGTTGAGCTTTTATTTATTTATGTCTTTCAATAAGATTTCGTCGTTTCTGTGCCTTTTGTGTTAAATTTGTTCCCGAGTACTTTGTGATTTTGATTTGCTGTGGTGAACGAAATGCACTTTTCTATTTCTGCTTAAGTACCGATTTTCACAGTTAAGGAAATCTTAATTTGCTTATATTTTGTTTGTCTTATATCTGGTCACTTGCCCAAAAATATTTCTAATCAGTTTTTAAAATAGGTTCTCATGGGATATTTGTATCCTTTTCCCCATCCCACCAATGTTTATTTCTAAATTCTTACTTTCACAAATTTCTTAGGCCAATGGCCTTCAAACTGGTGTGTGCCTGTCCTTAGGAGTACACAGAGATTTCAAAAGGGGGTGTGGGCACCGGTCACTTAAGACACACCATCCCCAGATCTCCAGCTCCTGGATAAGTTCTTTGTAAGGCTGAACGTGATGTGCAGGGTGTGCTCTTCATCTTCTATACTGTTTTTTTGTTTTTTTTTTTTTTTTTGCCCAGGCTGGAGTGCGGTGGCACGATCTCAGCTCACTGCAAGCTCCGCCTCCTGGGTTCACGCCATTCTCCTGCCTCAGCCTCCTGAGTAGCTGGGACTACAGGCGCCCGCCACCGCGCCCGGCTAGTTTTTTGTATTTTAGTAGAGATGGGGTTTCACCATGGTCTCGATCTCCTGACCTTGTGATCCGCCCACCTCGGCCTCCCAAAGTGCTGGGATTACAGGCGTGAGCCACCGCGCCCGGCCATCTTCTATACTGTTAGAATCCGGTTTTCTACATTTGAATAAGAAAAGCAAACGCCCAGACCATCTGCCTCTTTCACTCTTTGTCTCCTATACTGTTAGAATCAGTTTTTCTACAGTCGAAGAAGAAAAGCAAACCCCCAGACCATCCTGCCTCTTTCTACACTATGTTGCCCCCAGAGCGTCAGAACAGGAATCCAGTGTGAAATGTGGATGCAGTTAGTGAATGACGCTTGTGCACAGTAAATCCTTCCATGAGTCAGTGATTTCTGTTTCTTCTCCTTCAACGCAATTGAAGAAGGACCTAGTAGAATTGTCATCTGAATTTAATGAGAATAGTGTGTGTACTTCTGTGTCATACAGATATCAGGTATTTATACTTCATTTATCTTCCGGCTTTATTCAGGCACACCTTCTGATTTAAAGCACAATCAAATGATGATGATCCTATCAATTTAGTGATTTAAAATATTTTCTCAGCAAGGGCAGGATTTGGCAATTTTGTATGTTTTATATAATATGTACTAATAAGTTTTCAAAATCACCACTCTCCTCTTTTTTGGCAGGTAACAGAAATGAATATAAGCTCTATCCTGGACTTTCCAGCTATCACGAGAGAGTTGGTAAATCGATAAATCTATACATTATAAATGATTCATATTCATTTTGTGATCACAAACTTCCTAATTAATCTGATAGCTTATGAAAATCTCTGGGAATTCTTCAGCCCTTTAATTTATAGAATATTCACATTATTTTGAGAAGTACTTCATTTAAAAAATGCTATGCTTTTGTTGTCTTACTTGCCTTTAAGATAATTAGGGTGACAGGAAGCTGATGGTCAGTGCTGACTGTGTAGGGAGCGTGTGCTGGGGATAGCGCTGCTGAGCCCTGGATAGAAGCTGACGGTCAGTGTTACCTGTGTAGGGTCAGTGTCATCTGTGTAGGGTCAGTGTCGTCTGTGTAGGGTCAGCGTCATCTGTGTAGGGTCAGCGTCGTCTGTGTAGGGTCAGTGTTGTCTGTGTAGGGTCAGTGTTACCTGTGTAGGGTCAGCGTTGTCTGTATAGGGTCAGCGTTGTCTGTGTAGGCTCAGTGTCACCTGTGTAGGGTCAGTGTCGTCTGTGTAGGGTCCGTGTTGTCTGTGTAGGGAGCGTGTGCTGGGGACAGCGCTGCTGAGCCCTGGGAGCCATGGCGTCTTCTGAGGAGCACGTGATCTCCTTAACACTTGCTGTCCGGAAGCTTTTGAATTTACAATGGAGATAAAATGCCAAAGTTTTCTAATTCTCAATTACAATTTGATCCTTATTCCATTTTCTCTGTGTTTTAACACCATAAATAGTTCTAAGAATTTTATTTTTCACGTTCAAATGTTTTGTTATTATTGGGAACTACTTTATAAAACTTGTTAAGATTTACCGTAGTGAAAATGGTCCTTCAACCTGTCTTAAATACTCTTCAGAGGTTCCCTGGAAAGAGCTGAGCAAATGTGAGTGGGACACAAATTGAGGGCAAAGTTAAACAATCATAAAATAGCCTGTTTATTTTTTCACATTGAATACTTTGGTCACTGGAGTTACAAAGCCGTATGCTGCTGGATATATAACTGTTGGAGAACTAAACATTTCATGTAAATACAATTCCAAAAAATTAGGTACTCAAGCATATTTTAGAAATTTGTATCATGCAGATAGATAAAAATATGTCGAAAAGGTCTCTTAAGCAGCATCTCCTGAAGAGAGGTCAGTGTGTTCCTGACGGATTTAGGGTTGCTGACCTTTCTCTTCACCGTGATCTCTCCTCCTGGGAGCTCACTCCGGTGTTTTTCCCAGCTGGTTCTCCTGTGAGGGGGTTGAGCATCTGCTCCTAGAGTCTGTATGGAGAGCAGGTGTGATGGTCTGGCTCACCTGCAGAAGATGCCGTGGTCTTAGGTATGCAGAGAAAGCTCTGAGAGGTTTAAAAATGTGTTTCACCGTTTGTGGTTCACACCCATGTTACAGGCCATGTTAAAAAGACATGAAAAGTTTGGCCTTTGGATACACGTCCTTTAGAAGCAAAAGTGATTAAGGTGTAAATGTTGACACCAAGACAGCCTAAACACCTCGATTTTTATCTTACACAGCCTCTTACTTTTAAAGACTCAAGATTAGACTTAGACTTAGGTGTCTAGTTGGTAAAGCGCTCCTGAACTTGACAAGGTCAGCCGACTGGCTGCACTTGCCTGGGAAGGGAGGGGTCCCTGCAGAGAGACAGAGCTGAGGGAAGCTGGCTGAAAGAGAGCTGAGGCCACGGATTCCCCAAAGAATGCCATGGTAATGTGACGTTGGGAACTAGAGTTCCTTTCTCTGTTAGAAACTTCCTCTAACTGGCACCAAGGAAAAATGTTTCATGATAAGAAACTAAACTCTAAGTGTGCTGTGGCGACAGGAGTTCCAATTTGAACCCCTGTACTTTCACTTACCACCTGTGGGACCCAAAGGTAACTTCACTTGCCATGGCTGGTTTCTCGGCTGCTTCTATGTTTGTATTTGAGGACAGGACAAGGTAAATTGTAACTCAGTTACAACTGAGATAATATTCCTTTAGCCCATTCTCCAAAGAGGTTCTTGAAGAAAAAAAATAAAAGGGAAGACTTATAGTACACTTTTTAAATAAAACTTACTTTACGTTACTGTATTTTTTTAAAAGCAGCTGTGAAGGCATTAACCTCTTACCAAGGATTTCCTCATGTTTGCTTACCATCACTGCAGAGAAAAGTCACAGTTACATGGTCCCAGGGTCCAAGCCTTAAACTGAAAACCTGATGAAGCAGGAGACTCAGTCCTCCATGGGCGAGCTCCTGAGTCTATCTCAGCCCCAAAGAGGGGCTGTCAGGCGTGATGATCCGCTACATCACCTGTACTTTCCTCCCACCGTCTTTTGGCTTTGCCCTTTAGAAGGTCCAGCTGCGTAGTTCTTGGGCCTCTCAGAGAGACAAGACTCGGAAATGCACAGTCCAATTTTCTGATCTTCCCTCTAGGGACTCTGGAAGGAATGGTTTCATAACCAAAAGCCTGGACCCTCCAACGTCGGCATTCTTCCCCTTCCTCTTACCTATCCTATAGTTGTCCGGGGTGGGGTTTCTCAACCTGGGCAGTACACGCAATTTAGGCTGGATAACACTTTGTGGTAGGGGCTGTCTTCTGCCTCATAGGGCTCTTAGCAAAGGCTGTGTTCTCCTAGTTGTGCCCTTCCCAAGGCTGTGATTTTTCTCCTGAAACAGGTCAGGCCAGGGGTGCTGGCTGCAAGGAGGCTACCTTATGCAGGCTTCGTGAGAAAGTGGACTGGAAGTGAAACAGGGACATCCTCAGACCAGCCTTTCTAATCATGGGCCTCAGGGCAGCTGCCAATCGCCAGTGCTGACTGTAATCTAATTCTGCTTCCTGTTTGGGAAACATAACCCCTACCAGAACTAAACTTGAATATTATGAAGGAAATGGCCAGTTCCCTCAAAGATCCTTCCGATTTTTTAAGTACTTGAGTATAAAGCTTAAAGGCATATGTTGTGCAGAAGGAAAGGCACCTGTGAATGCCCAGCTTTTCAGTAACTCAGTGGGGTTTGCTTCCCGGTAACCAGGAAGGTTTTTCTTCATGGAAGGAATCATTACTTGGCTCACGTTTTTTTAGTGAACTCTTTTGTGGGCATTAAACTTCTCCTTGTTAAAATTATTTCTAATATTTACATTAAAGAGGAACTTTAAGTCATTTGGAGTTTTTTAAAAAAAAAAAAAAACTAACAGGGCACAGCACTAACTGGCTTATGAACTGTTATCTCAGAAAGCAGGTAGGCTCCTGGATCTGCTGGCTTCACTCCTGTGATTTTCATGTGGATGGAGTTTCTCCAACAACCGCTCAACTCCTGATGCTCCTGTACTCCTCCTCAGGAGGCAGAGGCATTTATGGTGAATTGGGTGAGGAACTGGGTGAGGAATTCAGCACAAGGAACAGTCAACACACATCTTAGCCTCAGTAAAGGAAAAATGTGAGATCCCAGCCCCTTCAGACCTTCAGTGGTGGCCTTGCCTTCAGCTGCACCTGAAAACCACCCATGTTGCTCCTCTAGCCTCCTCTCCCACTCTGCTTTATCCTCATTTCATTTGGAATCTGCACTTCAGAGAAAATTAGACAACACTGAAATGTGAGGGCAGGGACCAAACCGGGTCTGTGATCTCCTTCTTTCTCTTTCTTACTTCATAATATATTTATTTCTCTAATTATTCATCATAAAATATATTCCTGAAACTGCTTAGAACCAATCCAGTTATCAGGGATTACCCGGAACCACTTAGAACCAGTTCAGTTATCAGGGATTACCCGGAACCACTTAGAACCAGTTCAGTTATCAGGGATTACCCGGAACCACTTAGAACCAGTTCAGTTATCAGGGATTACCCAGAACCATAGCATCAGACGCTGTTATTTGTACAGTCTGGAAACCCAGTGATGCAGGCACCACGTGAATCCTCCTTGAACATTTGCCTCATAAAAGTAAAATGCTGTGATAAATGTCAGTTTGGTCTGTTGAGCACAATTTAATATTTGTGAGGTTGTTGAGGGTCTTGGATGACCTGGAGACAAGCTTCACTGGATCCTGATCTTGGACAAATTACTCGGCATCTCTAAGGCTCAGTTTCAAATTCTGTGACGTGGGATAGGAGTAGCTGGCTCATTGCAGTGGACAGTGTAAGTGGAGCGCGTGTGAGTGCCACGTGCCTGAGCAATTCGCGGTGGCTGTTCTTCCCAGATGCACGTCGATTGGTGCTGTTATCATTGTCATCGTCCTTATTATGCATTTTTGATTTTACAAATGAGACTGCAAGTGTATAAATGGATGGTAGCTAAGATGGCTGCAGCTCCCAGCACATTCCCTGATGTTCACAAGCATTCTTTTAACTCACTTCTTCCTGTTATCTAACGTGTCTAGGAGACAAGAGGGAGGAGAACAGAGTTCCTGGAGGGTCTTGACTGATTTGGTCTGGTTAATTAAGATTCAACTTTATTAGTGGATATCCTAAATATAATCATGAATGAGAGATTTCCAGGATGGATTTTTCTTTATCATGAGCTTGCATCCTGATCTGATGACAGGGAAGCATGGCGTGAGCCCCGTCCAGGGTGCCCCGTCCAGGGCAGAGCACAGCCCCTTTCGCAGTGCCTGGCAGTGACTACTCATTAACGTGTGGAATTTAATCGTGTACTCAGAATGTTTAACTTACTCTGTTTCTAGACTATGTCAAAATTTTATTTTGGTGACATTCTTTTAACCTTATTCCTTAAAATTGGTAAACTAAAAGTAAATATAAGATGAAATAAAATACACAGAAATTCTTTGTATTATAGAAAAAGTAGTTATACCAGTATTATCTCTAGTGTAATTATTATTAGGATTATTTCTTTAGAACTCAACTAGATGGCACGTACTTTAAAGAAAGAACGGTAGCACCATCTTGTGTGAGCTACAAATTCAGTGTTTTCGTCAGAGTAGTTTAAAGTGTTGACTATTTTTATTTCTTACGGATGGACCAAATTCACTTTATTATTATTGTTATTATTATTGTATTATGGGTTCAAACAGGACCTGGCTCTAGAGTCTGGTTATTGGTGTTTTCTGTATGTCTGTACATCTAATTGCCTAATTTATGCACAGAATTATATGACGTGTAGAAGCATCAGACTCCATTTAGCTGAGTGCTCAAAAACTGTTTCGTTATATTTTTATGATGTTATATGGTTTATAATATTTAATGTCCTTTATTCATGTTAACTGCTCAGTTCTCAAAGTATTTTCTTCCTTCTACAATACGTGGATATACACATTGCATTGAAATACTTGTGAAACATGTAGAAATGCTCCTGCCTGTGCTAATTCCAATTTATCTCTGATATTGAGAGGATGGATCAATTAAGCACAGAAATGTAAACAGTCACAAAGCCCAGGGAGAAGAAATGTCTGCTGATGAAACAGCAAAATATAACTGGGCTGCAGTCTTCAAGCCCAGTGAGTAAAGGGCCAGGTTTTAAAGCTGACTCCCCTAGGGTTTGATCATGAGCTCACATATCTGCCTTTCTCCCGCGTCTGCCATCCATGAAACTGTCACAACTATCTTAGCCCCTTCCAGCTGCTATGACAAAACACCATACCCTGGGCAGCTTATAGACAATGGAATTTTATTTCTCACACTTCTGGAGGCTGGATTCCAAGATCAAGGTTCCAGGAGACTCAGTGTCTGGCAAGGGCTTGGTTTCTGCTTCAGAGTTGGTGCCATCTTGCTGCATCTTCGCAAGGAGGGAGTTGCAAGAAGCTCCCCTCAGGCTCTGTCTGTAAGGACACTGATCCCATTCTTGAGGGGGAAACTGAATGACCTAATCAGCCCCTGGAGACCCCACTTCTAACACCATCACCTTCGGGTTGAGGATTTCAACACTTGAATCTCAGGGGGACCCAGACATTCAGACCACAGCAATGACTACTCTATTAAAATGGAAAAATATATAAGTTGTATTATCTCATAGATGATTCAAAATTTAGAAAATTATAACCAGAAGCATGTGCTAAATCCTTAGGTATATAATGTGCAGAGAAAAATAAGTTTAATAATGTGATGAAAATTATACAGACTGTGTGTTGTGGTTTCTGCCAGCCTCCAAGACACCAGCATGCCAAGCCCTAAGTGGTTAATTTGTGTCTTACCAGCAGTTACCCCCAGTTTCTCCCTTAAAGAACATAAATATGTGAATACTTTTTTCTTGTTTTAGGCAATTTGAATCCACCCATAGAAGTGACAGCACTGTATTCATTTGAAGGACAGCAGCCTGGGGATTTGAATTTTCAAGCTGGAGACAGAATCACAGTTATATCAAAAACAGATTCACATTTTGATTGGTGGGAAGGAAAGCTTCGAGGTCAAACTGGCATTTTTCCAGCCAACTATGTAACAATGAATTAAAGCATATACTATTTTCTTCTTTGAGAATTACAAAAAAAAAAATTATTTCTATGCTGACAGGATTTACTAGTTAAGCAATGTTTAATATAAATTTTAAAAACTTCTGTTCTACACAATTTCCATTCAGTATGTAAAAGATCTTGTTTGTCTATATAAAAAGAGTTGACTGACATATCTTTAAATACTTTGTACTAACTTTATCACACATGCTGTGCCATAGACTATCCTACAATTTGTGTGCTCATAGTTCTTTTGTGAACATTTTCAAACATCACTAAGCATTTGATCTGGCCATGTATATGGTTTGAGAATCTTGAGGGTAGAGCTATGAATTTCAATTCATACATTTCCATTTGCAAAGTGACTAGAGAAAAAGAAATCAGCTTAAATAAGGTATGAAGTAATGTTTAGAGTTGTAGCTATTAATTAGAATATGAATTCTTAGAAATCATATTTATGCTTTCAAAAATTGTACTGTGCATTTATCATAGAAATATGATTACAAAAAAGTCTGACTACCATGTCTTTAGACATATGGCATCTCTCAGCTTTTATTCCTTATGGGGCTACATTTGTTCATTTCCAGCAGTGCATAAACTTACGGTGACATGGTAGACTTGTCTGTAAATAAAATTTTTAAAAGTTTACTAACAATATTTCAATTTTGTTCTTATTTTTTTTTTTGTAAGGTAGGCGAAGGTCCTGTGTCTCGTATGCAGGGTGAAATCCACCTCCTTTTTGGGCTACCTGAGCTCCTCCCTGAACTCTAGATTCCCCTCTCCAGCTATGCACTTGAGAGCTCCATTTGGACAAGGAACAACACCTCAGCCCTCATGGGCTCAAATCCAAGCTCTTCTTTCTCCTCACTTAGCCCGCCCCTCCCACAGTGTTCCTCTTCAGTAAATGGAAATTCCATCCTTGGATTTCCTTGGTCCTTAGGGTGACTTCAGAGCCAACTTTCGTTCTATCTCATGCCCTCTGTCAAATCCACCAGATTATGTTGCCTTTCAGACACTGGCTGACCCAATATTTGCGCTCCCCCTGTGCCCACCCTGAAGCGAGCTGCCCGCTCAGCCCCAGCTCCCGCGTAGACTCCTTGCTTCAGCCCTGGCTTCACCCAGCGAACCCTCCTGAGAGGAGCAGGTGCACATTGCACCGTTTGTCCTGCTATTCGCTCCTCACTGCCTTATGTCATACACACACCTGTGCATTTGCCTTTTTATTGATTGTACCTTCTTAAGACATGGAAAAGGAGAATGAAGATCCATGTTATCTTCACCCAGCGAGAAGTAAAACGATGATTTCCTACTTTCTAAGCCCTTTCCAATCACCACTGTCTCTTTCTAACTCAAAGGGAATCATCACCCTGAGTCTGCTGTTTCTAATTCCATACTTTTCTTTACATTTTTACTACATATGTGTCCTTAAGCACTATATGGTATTTCCTTCCATGCTTTTAAACTTACAAAATTTAAAGTTTTAAACTTACAAAAGATACGATAAATTCACTCATTTACAATGGATTTATTGTAAAGAAACTATGCTTTATACGTTCAAGGAATTAAAAGAAAAGGTGGAGAACTTCAGCAGAAATTTGACACTATAAGAGAGAACTAAATGAAAAACGTAAGACTGAAAAGTAAAATAAACTAAGAAGACAATCAATGGATTTGACAGTCATTTAGACACAGCAGAAAAAAGAATCATTGACCTGAAGGCAGATCAGAAACATGCATCCAGACTGAGAGTTGAAAGGACTGAAAATGCTAGAAAAAACAAAAGAAACTATGGGATAAGGCAAGAAGGTGAGAAAATGAGTAGTGAAGGTTCTAGTCAAAAAGTGGACAGAAAATCAGGCAGATGCTGTACGTGAAGATCAAATGCCAGAGCATATTCCAAAACTTTAAAAAGACATTGAACTACAGATGTCAGAATTACTATGAACTCCAGGCACAATAAACACAAGGAGAGTCACATATGTGCACATCATTATAAAACTGCTAAAAACCACAAAGATAAATCTAAAAAGTAGATCAGAAGTTAATGGATAAAAATGCACACTTAGAAAATATAAGACCAGGTGTCTTATAGATCATTAGGGTGACTACAGTTAACATTAATGGATTATACATTTCAAAATGGCTAAAAGAGAATAATTTGAATGTTCTTTTTTTTTTTTTTTTTGAGATGGAGTCTCGCTCTGTCACCGGGGCTGGAGTGCAGTGACCTCAGCTCACTGCAAGCTCCGCCTCCCGGGTTTCCGCCATTCTCCTGCCTCAGCCTCCCGAGTAGCTGGGACTACAGGCGCCCGCCACCTCGCCCGGCTAGTTTTTTGTATTTTTTAGTAGAGACGGGGTTTCACCGTGTTAGCCAGGATGGTCTCGATCTCCTGACCTCGTGATCCGCCTGTCTCAGCCTCCCAAAGTGCTGGGATTACAGGCTTGAGCCACCGCGCCCGGCTGAATGTTCTTATAAAGAAGAGATACATATTTTATGTATTTGATATGAAAGATATATATGTATATGTATATACATATACATAAAGATATATGTAAAAAAAGATAAATATTCAAGGTGATGAATATCCCAATGCCCCGATTTGATTATACGAATGCATCAGATTATCACATGTATATCAAAAAGATATACATCTATTACATACCAATTTTTAAACATAGATGAGAACTGTTACAAATCACTAAGATGATAAACAACACAATCAAAAAATAGATCAAAGATTTCATTGATTTCACCAATGAAAATATATGGATAACAAATAAGGACAGGAAAATATGTTCCATATCTTTAACAATTAAGGAAAGCAAATAGGAACTGAGAGTGAGATGTTGCCACACAACCTCTAAATGGCTAAAATGCAAACAGCTGATGCTATCAAGTGTGAATGAGGAGATGGAGCCCCGAAAACTCCCAGGCACTGTGGCTGGAAATGCAAAATTGCTTGGTGACTTTGGAAAACAAATGTGGCAGTTTAACTTCTAGCCCAGAGATTTCATTCCTGGGTATTTGTCCAGGAGAAATAACAATACATGTCCACATAAAGTATTATATGATGTTCATAAGAGCTTTATTCATAGTGACTCCAGACTTGAAATCCAAATGTTCATCATCTGTTTAATGGATGAAAAGCATCGTGCTCTACCTATCCTGTGGAACACTACTCAGCAGTAAGGAATGGACGTTGACACATCAACAACATGGTGCATCTTCAAAGCATTTTGCTTCATGTCGGAAGTCACACGCTGAAGGCGACATAAATCCACTTACATAAAATTTCTCAAAAGGCAAAATTGTAATAATGAAAAGCAGATAAATATTTGCCAGGTGCCAGAGGTTGAAGGAAGAGCTTGACTGCCAAGGTTGACAAGGGCACATCTTATGATGTTAAATTTAATAAATCTAAAACAAATACATAATGTGTGTGGCTGTCAATGGGCCTGTTAATATTTAGCAAGCTAAAGTATATTAGAGAAACAGAGAAATCTAAAAAAACAGATTAACCCACCCCTCAGCATACTGTAGATCAAGCATACAAAAATATATAAACATATATACTATATAAAAATAAAAGGTAGCCAATGATTTGAGACCGTACCCTGAACTTAGGCTGCCTATTTATATCAAGTATCCACAGAATATTCCCCAAAGTTGACCATAATGCCACAAAGAAAACTTCTTTTGTGCCATTATAAGAAATAGTATAGATAACATTTCCTGGCTCTGTACTACAAATAAGAAAATCCACATTAGCTTGAAAATTTCAAACTCTTAATAACTCAAGGCATATATATGGGTGCGCACCCTCGTGTGTGTGTGTCAAGTGAGTTTGTGTGTATACACACACAACACACACAAAAAAATCCTAATCAAAGAAAATAAAAGAGAAATGATTATGTTTCTTAATTCTTTCCAATTAAATTCAAAAATATAAAAAGTCCACTTCATAATATTAAAATTGTTTGATTACAGGTGCACGTCACCACGCCCAGCTAATTTTGTTTTGTATTTTCAGTAGAGATGGGGTTTCACCATGTTGGTGAGCCTACTCTCGAACTTCTCACCTCAGATGATCCACCCACCTCCGCCTCCCAAAGTGCTGGGATTACAGGCTTGAGCCACTGCGCCCGGCCAACTCCATTTTTTATAAACACACTTAAAAAATGGTCTAGATACTTTCTTAACAAAACTAGGCTTATTCTGTCACTGGGAAACATGAGAAACGGCCCTTTACAGTAAGTCAGAAGAAGTCACCATCAGCACTGTGACTCAGTGTCGTCCTGGAGGCATTTGCCAGAGAAATTAGATGACATGGAAACGAGAAATATGAAAGTTAGAAAGGAGGAGATAAACAACTGTTTTTTCCAGATTATAAGATGGATTACTTGGGAAATCCAAGTGAATCAACTAAAAAAGAAAACAACAGGTGCTATAAATAATAAAGAAATATAATAATTTTCAAAACTAGTAATCAAAATTAAGAGTTTTCTTATTTACCAAGCACAATCAGTTAGAAGATGTAATGAAAAGAACCTCTCAATTTCAAAACGCCACCCGAAGTGTTAAATACCTAAAATCAAATAAAATAGAAAAAATTTAAAGGCCTAATGAGGAAGACGCTCTTTACAGACACACAGCTTAAACGAAGGGACAAGCATAGATGATTCTGGCTAAGAAACCTCACAAAGATAGCAAGCTTCTTTGGGCTATTTTTTTTTCTGAAAAAATAAAACAATAGGATGACGAGCCTACCAGACTCTGAAACACACCCCAAAGCTGCAGCAAGCTCACGGGGCAGTTCTTCGCTCCAATCAAGGGTGAAGATGAGTGTTTCCTGCTGAATATGTGAGCTGTTTAGTTTGCCCATTGTTAAAGTTTCTATTTCTTCCTGATTTTTGAGTTTTTTTTTACATTACAGAGATGATCACCGTTTTCTGTAAGTTGCACGTATCTTCTCCCAGTGTGTTTTGTTTTCTACAGTGTTTTTTGCTATTCAAAAAAATCCACCTTTTTATTTTCCTGAGATGGCAAATTAGAGTCTTTTAGCTTATCTCAGCCACCTGGAAATAGCAAAATAGTACATAAAGATCAACTCTGTGTGCTTTAATTCAAGAAAGAAAATGGGAATCTACTGGAATCATGAAGGACACCCCAGCTCCTAGGAGAGAGGACAAGGGCAAGCAGCCCCCACGATGGCACTCAGCGGATAAAATCGAGTGAAGCCCCAGGACGAGAGAGCAAAGGGAGACCCTCTGTGGCTCACCTCAGCAACGCAGGCCGTACTTTGTTTTTCCCAAGTCCTGGAACTGACTTGAGGAGAGGCTTGGAGAGCCTGAGAGGGAAACACTGAGAAGAGCTGCAGGCATTTTCCTAGACCTGGGACCAAGAGCAAGAGGCCGCTTTTAATCCAGGTGCATACAAAGTCAGCCTTTCCTTGGTGACCCAGCAGTGTGGCCATACAGGCATTTTAATCTCAGGCCAGAGATTGGAACATTTGTTCTGGAGTAGGGTAGGGACCTCCATGGACAGAATCATGGAAAGCACCTTGGCAACAGGTGCCGAAATTGTGCTCTCCCCCGTTGCAGGCAGGGAGCAGGAGGAGAGCTGCTATAACCCTGATTCCTCCTGGGTGACAAGACTTGGAGCCAGGGCCAGCCTTGCAACCTGGGACCAGTGTGTGTGTGTGTGTGTGTGTGTGTGTGTGTGTGTGATTGTTTGGTGCCCTGGCCCGCTTTCCTGAGAGCATGATGCAGCAGGGCCCTCTGCACTCCACCCCAAGGCAGAACTCCAGGCAACTGGGGCACCTGCTTGCCTGGATCAGAAGCCTGGGCTGTCCCAACCTTCCTGGGCATAGATCGTGGTGCAGCAGGGCCCTCTCCACTCTACACCCAGGCAGATCTCCAGGCACTGGGAGCACCTGATCCTGGTGCAGGGGGCCCTCTCTGCCCCACACCCAGCCAGATCTCCAGGCATTTGAAGTCCCTACTCTTTCTGTGCAGAGACCATGTTGAAGCAGGGCTGTCTCCACTCTATGCCCAGTCAGGTCTGCAGGGATCTGGAGCACTCACTCTGCTGGATTAGGAGTTTCAGCCATACCCCTCCCCATACAGAGAACTTGGGGATGAAAGGTTTCCCGCCTCCATGCCTAGGCATGCCTCTGGGCACTTAGTGGCCACCCACTGGATTCTCCCTTGGCACTGGTGCTTGTGCCTGCAATTAGGGGACCTATAGGCAAATCTGCCTGCTCTAGCCCTGCCAATTTTGCTTCCCCAACCCGGGCTGGGCAGGGAGCTCAGACCTCTGTGTACTCCATGGATCAGCCCATTGCCAGAGGCAACAGAGAGCTTCTCCCAGTAAACAAGGATCCAGTATATACCTAGCCACTTGGCCACAGCCAGCTGTTACTCATAAACACCATCTACTTGCCTGTAGATCAAACTGCACAACCCAATATAAAACCTACTGACAGAAGGACATAGGGCTACAGAACCAAAGCCAAGAGACCCTACTCAGTACTCTCTACAGTCACCCCCCTATGGAGAGGGGAAGGAGAAATGAAATAGTAATATTATAGAGGCAGAAAGAAAGAAAGAAAATCCTATCCACACTAAAATAATTACATTAGAGATAGCAGCATCTCCAGATGAAAAGGAACCAGGAAAAGAATTCTGGCACCATGAAACAAGAGAACTATGAAACACTGCTGAAAGAAATCAGATGACACAAACAAATGGAAAAACATTCCTTGCTCCTGGATTGGAATAATCAATATCATTAAAATGGCCCTACTTCCCAAAGCAATCTACAGATTCAAAGCTATTTCTATCAAACTTCCAATGTCATTTTTCACAGAATTAGAAAACACTATTCTAAAATTTATGTAGAACCAAAACAGAGCCCGAATAGCCAAAGCAATCCTAAACTAAAGAACAAAGCTGGAGGCATCACATTATCCAACTTCAAACTATACTATAAAGCTACAGTAACCAAAACAACATGATGCTGTTTCAAAAACAGACACATAGATGAATGGCACAGAACAGAGAACTGAGAAGTGCAGCGAAGTGCACACCTACAGCCATGTAACCTTTACAAAGTCAACAAAAACAAGCAATGGGGAAAGGACTCCCTATTCAATCAACAGTGCTGGGATAAACTGGTTAGCATGTACAGAATATTGAAGCTGGACCTATCCTTTTTACCATATACAAAAATCAACTGAAGATGGATTACAGATTTAAATGTAAGACCTCCAACTATAAAATCTTAGAAGAAAGCCTAGGAACTACCATGGTGGACATGAGCCTGAGGAAAAAATTTATGACTAAACCCTCAAAGGCAATTGAAACCAAAACAAAACTGGACAAGTGAGACCAAATTAAACTACAGAGCTTCTGCGCAGCAAAACATCCTATGAACAGAGCACACAGACAACCTACAGGATGGGGGAAAAGATCTGCAAACTATTCGTCTGACAAAGGTCTAGTATCCAGAATCTACAAGGAAACTAAACAATTCAACCAGCAAAATTGGATAATTCCATTAAAAGGTGAGCAAAAGACATGAACAGACGCTTCTCAAAAGAAGACATACAAGCATCCAACAAACATAAAAGACATGCTCAAATCACTAATCATCAGAGAAGTGCAAATCAAGACCACAATGAGATATCATCTCACACCAGTCAGAATGGCTATTACTAAAAGTCTAAAGGCAGTAAGTGCTGGTGAGGCTGTGGAGAAGATGGAAGATGTGTACACTGTTGGGTGGGAATGTAAATTAATTCAGCCATGGTGGAAAGCAGTTTGGAGACGTTTCAAAGGAAAATAAATTGTTTGACCAAAAAGACACATGCACTCATATGTTCATCGCAGCACTAGCAAAGACATGGCATCAACCCAGGTGCCCATCAGCGGTGGACTGCAGAAAGGAATGGACACACCATGGAATACTACATGTCCACAAGAAAGAATGAAATCACATCCTTCGCAGCAACATGAATGTAACTGGAGGCCATTATCCTAAGCGAACTAATGCAGGAACAGAAAACCACACACTGCCTGTTCTCACCCATATGTGAGAGCTAAACACTGGGTCATGGACGTGAAGATGGAAGCAACAGACACTGGGGCTATTTGAGAGGGGAGGGAGGGGGCAACGGCCACAAAACCTACCAGGTGCTATCCTCACTGGACACGCAGCCAAACCATATCATCCTCAATAGAGAAAGAGAGACAAAGCATAGGAAAATTGAGCAGTTTAACAAGGGCTGCATACTCTTGAAAGTCTAGAACTTAAGACACATTCTTCTGAATCTGTAGAAATATTCTATATTTAATGGAATCAAGCCAAATTCTCCAAACATCATTCATGTATCATAAGATGTTTGCCCTACATTTTAAACATCACTAACAGTTCACTTTTGTAAAAAAGATAGTCTTCCTCATCCAAAATACTCAGATATGTGTCTTCAGTGTTATCTACAATTCAGAAGTTTATTGAGAGTTTCAAATAAAATTAAAAATGCTTGAGAAAAAACGGCTAGTGGCACTAACTCTTTCGAATTTGGTCTCTTGCCATGTAGAGTGCAGAAGGTGCCTCCCTGTCTTCCCTTTCAGTATCCTCAGCTGCCTGCTTATTTGATCACCAGATCCACTGAAGGCCACACTGAGTTGGTCAGGGCTCTACAGACTCAACGCTGAGTGTAACGGGGCAGAGCCACGGACGTTCACAAGACGCAGATTAAATTTTCACAACTACTCCCCAAATGTTCCTAACATCACCAAACCACTTCCTCCCGCAGATGTCTTCATTTTGTTTAAATGTGGTATTTCCTAACTGCTTCCAAGAAAGTTAAAATGAGGCCACAGGGATTTTCTGACATCTCCAGCAAAGGAAACCTGTCAGCCGGGGCGGCCCAGCACAGGTCGAGCAGCTGCGCTGCGCGTTCTCCGAAGAGCCACGGACTTTGCACAGCAAACGTCAGACACGCTGCCTGGAAATGGGGCAGTTTTCAATCCACTGCCACAGAGTGTGTTGGGCGGTCACACTTCCCAAAAGTCTGAAATGTGAGCCCCGCCTGGAGTCGGATTCCCACTTACTTCTGACTGGTGTGGGCAGACCACGGGCTCCGTAGTGGTCAGTCCGAGGTCCGTGCTGCTCCCGCTGCACGAACGGGTAGGTTCACGCTGCTCAACCCCCAGCCTCGTCTGTAAAGCACCCACTTGCTGGGACTCCCAGGGGCCTCGGAGGAAGAGGCCAAGCGTCCCTGCTTTGTAAGTGCCCTGACTCTTCCCTGGCGTAACACAAACCTTTCCACGCAAGCTTGATTCTTACAGGGCGCATACCAATGTCCATGAAAAGGTAACCCGGACATTTATTTATTTATTTGTTTGTTTGTTTGTTTGTTTGTTTAGCTAAATTAGAAACGGACTAAATAATTCTCACATTACATAAGGAAAAGCCTCACATTTACCAACAGAAGGTTTTCCCTTCATAAAAGCAGCCCTCACACTGCAGAACCTCCCTGCAGTCAGAGTCATCCCAAATGAAGTAACTGTCCTGTCTTTTACAATGGATGTAACAACTCATTTCCTGGTTAGAAAGTAAAAATAAATGAATTTTACAGCACTACAGAGAAGATCCAGTCTATTCACAACCATAAGATAGAATTGTTAACAAATATGTCACCACTAATGTGAAATGTTAAAAATAAGGGAAATTTGAGGTGATGACAGAGGGTATGGGGACTCCTGTACTCGCAGCTCAGTGCTTTCTGTAAACCTGCAACTGTTCCAAAAATGAAGTCTCTTAATTAAAAAATATTATCTGAAACTACCATTTGATCTTATAATTTAATCCACTTATAAATAAAATGTTTATCGTTAAAGAAAAAATATAGCTTCCACTTTCATATGACAGCATTGGCGTCTGTTTTCAAGATTCAAACCCTCATATTTATGTCATGTGGTTTAAACTTCTCAAGAAAGTTATAAGTAACAGGCTGAGAATGCGCTAAGGATGACTCGCAGAGCTACCTATAGTTAGCTACTCTCTGGGGCAGAAAGTTTTAGTGGCTGGATAGAAACTCAAACCAGCCATAACATTCCCTTAAGCCAAAACCTAATCCAGAGCAAGACCCTAATTTTCTTCCATTCTATGAAGTGGGCATGGGGAAGCTGAAGAAGTTTGAAGCTGGCAGAAGTTGGTTCATGAGGTTTAAGGAAAGAAACCAACTCCACCAGATAGAAGTGCAAGGAGAAGCAGCAAGTGCTGGTGGAGAAGCTGCAGCAAGTTCTGCAGAAGATGCAGCTAAGATCATTGATGAAGGTGGCTCCGGTAAACAAAGAATTTCCATGTAGATGAGACAGCCTGCTATTGGAAAGCAGATGCCATCTAGGACTTTCATAGCTGGAGAAGTCAGTGCCTGGCTTCAAAGCTTCAAAGGACAGGCTGACTCTCTTATTAGGGGCTAGTGCAGCTGATGACTTTTGGTTAAAGTCAGTACCGGTTTACTATTCCCCAAATCCCAGAGTCCTTAAGAATTATGCTAAATGCACTCTGCCTGTGCTCTGCAAATGGAACAACAAAGCCTGGATAATAGCACATCTGTTTATGGCATGGTTTATTGAATATTTTAAGCCTAATGTTGAGACCTACTGCTTAGGGAAAAAAATTCTTCCAAAATATTGCCCATTGACAATGCTGATGGAGATGTACAAGAAGATACATGTTGTTTTCATGTCTGCTAACACAACATCCACTCTGCAGCCCCATGCATCAAGGAGTAATTGTGACTTTTTAGTCTTATTATTTAAGAAATATATTTCATTAGGCTACATCTGCTGTAGACAGTGATTCCTCTGATGGATCTGGGCAAAGTCAATTGAAAACCTTGTGGAAAGGAGTCACTGTTCTAGATGCCATTCAGAATGTTCATGACTCAGGGGAAGGGGTCACAAGATCAACATGAACAGAAGTTTGGGAGCAGCTTTGGGAACAGTTGCTGTGCAGGTTGTTTGTGGTCAAGCATGAAGAGAGGGGAGGGGAAGCTCTGATGTGAGGGTGGAGCACCTCCCGTCCTTGAGAAGAGTCTGCCTGAAAGTCAGGGAAAGAGCTGGAAGGAGCCTCTCGGTGCCCAGGGGAGTGACCCAAGAGATGGAAGCAGTTTCCCATGTCAAAAAAGACATCAGAAATAGCGCCAAGTGTAGGCACCAAAGTCCCAAGAGGATGGAAAACAGGCAGCACTGATGGAGGCGGATCTAGAGGAAGATGTGGGAATTCCATGAATTTGGAAGTGGGGTCCTTGGCTGAGCCTGAGACGGAGGCAGCTGGGAGAAAACACACTGTAGAAGTGTGTGGAGCAGGACAGAATCTCTGTGCCACCTCTATGTTTACGTTCTTATTAGTTCCTTAAAAGAAATCTTAGTGGGAAGTCAGCAGGCGAAACCACACAATTTTTAAAGCTTTCACTATAATCTCATGTTCAGCTTTGAAAGCTTGTAGGGCTCTGAAAGGCGTAAGACTGGTTAGAAATCGTATCGATTACCTATTTTAGTGCCACTTGTGTATAACAATAAATTACAAAAATAGCCTAAGTTACTATAGAAAACTGTTTGCTGTAGACCAGGCAGTCTGGATGTAAACCCTGCTGGTGCCAAGGATCAGTTGGGTGATCTCAGCCAAAATAACATTTCTGGGCTCACCTTCCTCAGTTTAAAAACAGGGGCCCTAAGAGGTGCCTCCAGCTATCGTGGTGATGATTAAATATGATCGAATATGTTCCGTACTTGACACAGTGAAGTTTACATATTAAGATGATGAAAATAATAATCTGGAAAGATGGTATGATATGTTACAGAATTTTAAAAATCAGAGTTCCACATATATCAATATGATTTATTTTAAAAATGTACATAGAAAGAATGGAAAGCATGAACTCAAACTGCTAAAATGGTTAGAGCTAGTTAATCCGCATGGTATTAATCAACTATAACTGAATATTTATTAATAAAAATAGTTATTAAAAATAGAAATCTGTTTGACAAGCCACCCATGAACAAACAGGGGACCAGGTCTCCTATCCAGGATCCTACGAAGGAGAGAAGAAAACAGATTTGCTGCTCACAGAAGTGCCCGAGCGGCTGATGGCAGCAAGGCTGGCATATCCTTGCTGTCTTACGTCTGCACAGGTGGCCCTGGGAGACAGACCACACAGCTGGGGAGGGCACAGCAGCAGCCCTGACCCAAATCTGTCAAACGCTCTGCCCCACCAGCAGCTCAGATGGATTCCTTTACATCTCCACAGGCTTCCAGGTCCTCAATGCTCAGAACAGTCTTGAAGTTCCACAGGAAGGGCGACACCTTGTCCTCTGAGTCAGGGGCTGCCTCACTCACCAGGCATCTGATGAGTTAGTTAGCAGATGAAGGGGAAGGTGGAGCAGGAGGGAGCGGAGGCCTGGCTGACTCAGAGCGCAGGAGCTGCCTCCAGAGCACTCTCACCTGTCACCTGGGACATCATCAATTACAAGTCATGCTGCCTGCATTCCTCTTGCCAGTGTGCACGTGTGCAGGGAGCCAGCCCCACCGCGGAGGCCTGTCTAAACAGAGCTGCCTCCAGCTCAGAACGTAAACACCTGCTGGTGGTCCCTGCTCTGTGGGCCGTCACTGCTGTCCCATGTAGACTGGGAGGGCTCGATGGGGGGAGATGAAGCCTCCTCTTTAGGGGCAGAGCTCTGGGGGTGGGGTGCACCCTGGCTTTTCAGGAAATGACCCTGCTGTCAGGACAGAAGACCTAGCAACTTGGAATGCTTCCAGATTTGCCCATTAGAAGAGCCAGTACAAAATGTTAGCTGTGTGTCTCAGAGCGAAATTCAGGAAACAGAAATGCGTGTTAGTGAAATAAGAACAAGTTAGGAACAACTAAAAGACACTAGGAGATTATGCTCTGTGCTCACACCCTAAAGGCTAATGCCAGATTTGCACACTGGGAGGTGAGTGTATGTGAGAAATGAGGGCACAGTCCTGCACTGAGTGTGGGAAGGGCCCTGGCCTGGTCACTCCCTACTCCTGGGCTGTTCTGACCTGCTGCACCCCTCCCAGGCATGTGGGCACAGATAACCCTTGTGAAATGAGACAGAAATGTGCTTTAATAATTCTGCCACTGCAAATAACAGTAATAGAAGACATGAAAATATTAGACTAAACATATCAGAAATTTCTTTTTCTTGTATAACAAAAAGTAGGGAGATACAAAACCCAAAGCTTGGAGGCTGGCGCTGATGGAGCTGAAACCCAGGCACATTCCAACTTTCTGCCCTATGTTTTGGAATTTGTCCTCATCCATCCACCCATCTCTCAGCAGATATCCCATTAGTATCTACTGTGCGTCAAGCCCTGTTCTGGTTGCTGAGAATACAGAAGTGAACAAAGGAGACAACGACATTTTATCGCAGAGCTTAATACACAACAAACAAAAGTCTGATTACAGCATATCAAGATCTGAGAACTGCTCTGGAGAAACATAGATTGGAGGGGGAGGAAGATGTGTGGAGGGAGGGTTGCTGTTTAAAATGGGGTCCTCAGGAGACATCTCAAGCAGCAGGAGCCCAGGCTCAGGCCACTCTGCAGTGCAGGGATCAGCTGAGCCTTCCCTGCCCTGTGCCTGGGGCAGGGAGGGACAGAGAGGCAAGAGAGGAGAGGAAGCGAGGGCATGTGAGGCGGCTGGAGGGCTCTGAGTGTTACTGCGAATGAGCTACAGCTGTTGAGGTTTTGAGCTGAGACGTGTTGCCATCTGATTTATCTTTCAGGAGGCTCTTCCTGGCTGCAGTGTTGAAAATCAGCTGTAAGAAGAAAGGATGGAGATGGTGGCAATTGAGTGGATTCTATACATCTTCCCACTTTCTCTCTTTTATTCCTTTTAAACCTAATTAAACATTTATGATGCCCTCTCACTTTGACCATCGTATTCTTTATACTCTTTTATATTTTCTTTTTGTCTCATGGGATAATATTCTGGATAATTTAGACATATCTTCCAGTTTTCTGATTCACCTTCAAGTGTCTCTAATTTGCTTTTTAATATTCATTGGGTTTTAAATGTCAGTTATTACAGCTTTTATTTGTGAAAGTTCTAGTGTCTTTTTCAAATATTATCCCTTTCTTGTCTCTTGTTCTTGCTTATATTTTCAGGTTTTTTTTCTGTTATTTCTGTAGCCATACCAGACACAATCATTTTGTATTTCATATCTGGTAACCCCATCCTGAGCCCTGGAGAGCCTGAGTGTTTCTTTGCTGTTTCTCTCTCCTGGTGCCTTGCTTCTTTATTTGTTGTCATTTTTATAGGAAATGGATCAATTTCCTGAGTACTATAATTATGTCTGGGTTTAATGTTGCAGATTTCCAGATGAAACTTGTTTCTGCCAGTTGCTTTGGGGCTCGAGTAACCCAGAACTGCTTCACGTTGGGGCATCTAACTGGGTTTTGGACCACGAGCCTGTGTGTGTGACCTATGCCAGCACCGATGTAGGACTAGTTCCCATTTTTTCTTTTGTGTGTAGAGTTTATTTCTTTTTATTCTTGCATGGAGTGCATGGCCTTTGCAGTCTCAGATTATTTGGGGATCTCTGATTCGTCTTCCCACCTTACACAGCCCTTGACTTTTTCTCCCGGATTTCGTATCCAGCGTAGCCTTCAAAGTAGAGTCCAGTCTGTAGTCTGCACCCAATCTGGGTTAGGCATTATCTTGCAGGATTCCTGCCTTCGCTTTGTTTTGCTCTCTGCATTCCTAATTTTTGTGCCAGCTCAGCATTGCTTTTAAAAATATCTATTCCTCCTGTGTTTTAATGGACATGGTTACTAAAAGTATAAAATCTGGCTTACTGTTGGAAACAGA
Source organism: Rhinopithecus bieti (assembly GCF_001698545.2). Classification (NCBI taxonomy): domain Eukaryota; kingdom Metazoa; phylum Chordata; class Mammalia; order Primates; family Cercopithecidae; genus Rhinopithecus; species Rhinopithecus bieti. The sequence goes on along the minus strand of NW_016821253.1, from coordinate 146,909 downwards.
CTCTTTTTAACCCCTAGTTCAAGCTGCTACAGCCAACTGCCATAGCCTAGGTGGCTGTAAACAGCAGATACTCATTGGAGGTCCAAGGTCAAGGTGCCAGCGTGGTCGTGTTCTGATGAGCACCTGTTCTGGGCCGCAGGCAGTGCCTTCCTGCTGTTCCCTCACATGGTGTAAGGAGTGAGGTATCTCTGGGGCCTCTTTTATAAGGGCTCTAATCCCATCCATGGGGGCTCCCCTCCAGACCGCGTCACCTCCCCAACGCCCCTCCTAACACCATCAAACTGGGGAGTGGACTTCAACTTAGGAGTTTGGGGGAAAGACAAACATTTAGCTCACAACAGACCCTTTATTTCAGTTTTGTTGTGTTAGTTTGCTTTGTTTTCATTTTCTGTTTTCTAAGGAGTTTCCTGCAATAGCTCTTCGTGGGCCTGCATCTGTGTTTGTTACGCTTTGGGAGATAAGTCTGCTTGTCTTCTATTTATTTTCTGACTTCTATCAGTTCATGCTCCATTGCCTTCTGGTGTCTCACCATCTCTCCCTTGAAATGCTGCGTTCTGGATTTGTGATCTTCTTTTATAGTAGTAATGGCTGCATTAATTTTTGTGGTTGATGAAATATTTAATTGCATTATTTATTTTGTGGGAACAGTTTTGGATGTTACTTAGTTCTACAGCTTTCCTTCGTTTGTTCCTTCCTTCCTTTCTTCCTTTCTTCTTTTTTCTGTCTTTCTTATGAATTTTCTATTTCCTTTTATGGTCTTAATCATTGAATGAGTTTGGGTCTCTCATGCCAATATTTTCCAGTTTCCTGTGAACTCGGAGAAGTCCAGATTGTTCCTTGTATAGTTTTCACAACGCAAAGATTCTCTCTCCTCCTGCGACAGACACTGCTTTATGCAAATACGGTTTATCTTTGATCCTTTGTATCAACTAGTATTTCCCCGACCCCAATTTCCTCTTTCCCATGCAAGGGATGTGGCTTTGGCCCTCAGCATGTAGCACCCTCACAGTCCTGGTCTCCGGTCACTGGGGCTTCTCTAGTTTCTGATTCTTCCCACACAGCTTGTGCCTGACCTCAGCTGGGTCTGACAGTCCTTAGAATTCATGTGGAGTCTGAGGATTATATTAACACCTGATCCTTGTTTTGCTGATAATGGGGTTTTCAGTCACTTAAAACAAATGTATTATCATGGTGGTTTTTCACTGATTTCTGGGAAGAGAGAAGAGAATGCCAACTTCTTCAGCAATGTTCATTCTGCAAGTCTGCATTGACCTGTTCAAATTTTAATGGGGTGACATTTTTGTGTGACTTAGAAAACATATACAACTGTCACATCAAACCCACTGTTTTCCGAATACAGTTAGTTAGGGTAAGATAAAACATAGTAATTTTAATTGTACTTTATGTAGATTACACAAACTATAAGCAAGTACATTTAAAAATACATGTAAATATTTCAAAGCTTCAGCAATTGAATCGGCTGCTACATATGTTTTGAATTTGGGGTAATATGAATAAAATAAATTAAAAATGTATATTTTCCAAGATTCCGTTCCATGCCCATGATTGAGATCTATACTATGATATGGGAAACATCAAATCTGGATGTGGATGATTTTTATTATGAATATTCAAGTTGTTTCACAATAAAAATGTCCTTACTGTTGCTACAGTAACAGTTACACAATAAAATGTCCTTACTGTTTCAAAGGACTATACTTTTGCCATTGAAATTATGCTGAATTTTTAATATGACAGTGAAAATTGTCAACTATGTTTAAGGGCAGAGTACTGCATTCTCAATTTTATAGAAAGTCACATGAAACATTTGAAATTGGGACTCTGTAAATTTCCTTTCGAAATAGGTGATGGAGTGGTGAAAAACAAACCTTTTCATACTCTTTCTGTACATGATGAAATAACAACACCCAGCAAGAGAATAGTATATTGCTCATGAAGGTGTTCGGAAACAAAGGTATATTGAAAAAATAGTTACTGTCTTAATTTTGTTAAGAAATTAGCATGAGAAAATAGTGAAATAATTGTGATTTTTCAAATATAAGAGGTGGTATTTGGAGAAGGGCTTAGCATAAAAAACCAAAACACTAAATTGTCTTCTGAAATGGAAACAAATTTACCTTCATCCTAGCCTAAATGACATCTACTCAAATATCCATTTGTTGCTAACACATTATACATCTCCATTTTTTTCTCATTCGGAAATTATCTTTAAAGTTTCATTTTGTAAAATCCAACATGTATATTAAGGTATGTTCAATTCTTCTGTCAATGAAAAGAGTCAAACTCTAAAATATTTTAAGAGATTTATTCTGAGCCAAATAAGTGACCAATGGGCTGTAACCCAGCCCTCAGGAGAGCCTGAGAACTTGCACCCAGGCTACAACTTGGTTTTACACATTTTAGGGAGACATGAGACATTAGTCGATACATGTGAGATCTACATTGGTTTGGTCCAGAAGGGTGGGACAACTGGAAGCAGGGGATTCCAGGTTACAGGTAGATAAAAAGATTTTCTGATTGGGAATTCATTGAAAGAATTAAGTTATTATCTAAAGACTTAGAATCAATAGAAAGGAATGTCTGGGTTAAGATAAGGGGTTGTGGAGACCAAGGTTTTATCATGCAAGTGAAGCCTTCCATAGCAGGCTTCAGAGAGAACAGATTGTAAAGACTTAAGATCTGTGTTGATGTTAATGCTGGTCAGCTTTTCCTGAATTCCAAAAGGGAGGAGAGCATAATGAAGCATGTCTGACCCCCACCTTCCCATCACGGCCTGAAATAGTTTTCTGGGCTAACTTTGGAATGCCTTTTATGGAGAGAAAGGGTTCCTTCAGATGGTTGGGGGGCTTAGAATTTTACTTTTGGGTTATGCTTCTATTTATTTTTTTAAATGACACATATAAGCCCCCCATTACATGTAAATATTTTAGTTAGTTTCTATTTATTTCAAATTATACCAATTTTTCATTTAAGTTACCAATATAAGATTTCATTTTGAAAAAGATGAAGAGAATGTGATTCTCTCGTATGAAAAAATGTGAAATTATACATGAATGACTGATATTTGAAAAGCGGTACTATAAGAGAGCTAGGCACCTGCTTTTAAGAAAATATGCCAAATAGCTGTGATTCATGAGATTCTTAAAGCCGGCATTATGGAAGAGAAATGCTAATATGGGCAGTAGAATTATTTTAGACAATTCTGTAGAAATTGACATAGAACAATTTGAAAGTCAAGTTCTGTGGTTTAAGCTTTTATAAGCTATAAAATAAATGATGCTATGTCTGAAATCAATGAAACATGTTGTCAATTGAATTTCACTTATATTAAATTTGGGGGGCATATAAAATAAACACGATCTGAGAAATGCGTTGCTACTGATTCTGTTCTGATGTGTATTAGTTCATTCTTTTACTGCTATAAAGAAACATCTGAGACTGGTAATTTATAAAGAAAAGAGGGTTAATTGGCTCACAGTTCCACAGACTGTACAGAAAGCATAGCTGGGGAGGCCTCAGGAAACTTACAATCACGGTAGAAGGCAAAGGGGAAGCAGGCACATCCTCACATGGCCAGAGCAGGAGAAAGAGATAGAAGCGGAAGGTGCTACATGCTTTTAAACAACCAGATCTCATGATAATTCACTCAATCATGAGACAGCAAGGGGGAAATCCGTGCCCGTGAGCCAGTCACCTCCCACCAGGTCGCCCCTCCAACACTGGGGATAACAACTGGCCATGAGATTTCGGTGGGGACACAGATTCCAACATATCAGATGCGATAAAGGGTTAGAATAGTATTTGGTCTTTCAGGGACTACTCCTGCCCTAGATTTTCATCAGCATGTTGGGCTTCAATATTAAAGTCCTGAGTATCATATTTTTAGACTAGGCAAATTTGTCAGGGATTATAGTTATGTAAAATGGAAGTTCTAAATGTCTCTATAAATGAGAACAAAGGCACAGATCTAATATAATTCAATCAGAATAGACGAGTCAGCATTTCCCCTCCTCACAACCCACTGCCCAAACTGATTACATACAAGTGAGAAAGGAATCGTTTAAAATAGCAAAACGTAGGGATTTGAGGATTTCCGTGCCCTAACTCATGCGAACCTTCAGTGAAATGTCCATCTTAGGTTGGGAGGAGTCATTGTGCTGTCTGGGGATTACCAAAATGCCACAGTAAGAAGTTCAGCCAATCCCTGCTTCAGAAAGCAATGGGAAAGCTTGACAGAACTGCCAAAAACAACGATTTCAGAACTCTGAAAATTAACCAAAGGCATGCGGCAAGCTGACAGGAGGCTGCACAAAAAACCCATGCCTGGTGCATGGCAGGGTCACAGCTGCTGAGACTGAGATCCTGGGTAGCCTGACAACAGACAAGATGAGAAATTGGAAGTGAAATCTGGGGAGCGAGACAGAACCTTGATAACCTCCCACATGTTCCTGGTGCTCTGAGAGGCTCTCGTGTGCATGGAGCTGAGCAGGAGGAAACTCACATTCACTAAACATGAGAAGCTGGCTCACCTGGCATGCAGACCATGGACCCAGAATTTTATCCTTCATGTCTCCCCAGGAATGTGAAGCTACTGCACACTGTTCACAGAGATTCCCCAATTGTGAAATTACTAATAGAACATCCAGGGAATAACAAGAAAAAAAAGACCAATACAAGTGAATTTCTTTATATAGCAGTAGTGACCAAACGTAGTGGGTGCTTTAGGCATTTCTGGAAACAGCTGGGGGGCTATGATGGTGTCTGGCTGTGTGTCTCGAGGGACACACGGCTGTCTGCTGCAGTTTGGTCTTGGCTACAGTGTTTGGGAAGTGCCTCTGCCTCACACCAGGACCCTGTGCACATCGAAGGTGCTGTGACTGTGACATTCAGCTGCTAAGAGTGACTTGCCTCTACACTCACCTGCAGTTTTGGAGAGCCACTGCACTGGTCCATTCTCACAGTGCTGTGAAGAACTAACAGATACTGGGTAGTCTATGAAGAAACAGATTGTACAGGAAGCATGGTAGGGAGGCCTCAGGGAACTTATGATCATGGCAGAAGGAAGGGGAAGCAGCACCTTCTTCACATGGCGAAGCGGGAGAGAGAGCGACGGGGAAGGTGCTGCTCACTTTCAAACAACCACATCTCACTAGAGCCCTATCATGAGAACAGCAAGGGGGAAATGCAGCCCACGGTTCAGTCACCTCCTGCCAGCACCCTCCTCCAACACCAGGGATTACAATTTGACATGAGATTTGAGCAGGAATAAGAACCAAACCACGTCAGCCACCATGTAAACAAAACATAGGTTTAACCATCTCAAAGAACATAAAAGCAAAACAATGAGAACAAAACCCATTCCACACACCTGTTTTAGAGAATGCATATCACACACACACAGCAGGCAGGAGGAAAAGGACCGGCCTGGTGACTCTGACAGTGATTTGATAGGATGACAAAAGGCTAAAGCAAAACAAATTTGTGAAATGTGCACAAGCTCCATATTCTAGTTAGTAAAAATAACAAAAGATACACCATCGCACTTGCATTCTGTGTACAAGCCGCTGTTTGAAATGTGTATATTTAAAGTGTTGCTTGAAAATTCCTTTAGGCCTGAGCCCATGGCACTTGGCATCCGGAGGGGCCCGGGGCATTCCCAGCACACAGGACTAAGCTCACAGAGCTTGGCTGGGCCACTGTTGAGTTTGGCTTTGCTGTGTGTTTTTGCATGCGCGTTTACATTATTTCATAATTGTGTTTTCGTTATCACAGCAGTGAAAACAGAGCTGTCTTCAGACCCAAGTTCTTGTGGGACTAAATCAGCAAAGGACAGAAGGTGGAAACTGAGCAAGACGTTGCTGGAGGCGGGGCCCTTACAGTGGAGTTAGCCAGAGTCACCTGTGGAGCCCTGCAGGTCCCAGGCTGCTGTGCTCACATACCTAATAGTATTTCTGGGAAGGCTACCCAGACTTTGATGCAGGTTTCAAACAAAAAGTTAATAGTCTTGAGTGGCTTCTCTCTGTTCTCTCAGTGCACCTGTTCCTTGATCAGGTGGTGCTGCTGGCTCAGGCCTCGACTGCCTCTGGTTCCACACAGGAAAACTGGCATTCCTCTTGAATGAAGTCCCACGTACAGACAAATTTAGTAGGCAATAGACTGATCTCAAAAATTCCTACTGGTCACAGAATAATGACTTGTTTGAGTTAAGAAGAAAATGACTCAAGAACTCAGTTAAAAGCAATAATTTTATATAATGATTTTACATGAGTTTAAAATGGTGAATCTTTTTCTTTAAACTTTAAAAATATCCATGCTTTCATTTAAGTCAAATAAAAATATTACACATGTGCTGCAGGCCTCCTGGTTTACCAGGTACCTTCCACACCATTCTCTCACTTAATCCTCACAACGGAATGAGGACGGGGTTATTGTGCAAATATTACTGGTGAAGAAACTTGGTTAATTCCCAGCATCGCATCCCGAGGAAGTGAAAGAATCACAGCTCTAAACAGGTGGGTGTTCTGCTTCCAAACCCAGGGGTCTCGGATCAGCCGTGAGAACGTGAGGAGTTCAGCTCTTCCCAGCCATGACTCTCAATCACCTGCCCGCAGGGCCTTTGATAATAATCCTCCGAGTCCTGAGCGTGAAGTAATTTCTGTATTTTCACATGAAGTTTAGGTCAAGTGGTATAACAGGATTTGCAGGGTGGTCAAATGCCAGAGCTGGAGCTCCGCTGTCGGGGCTGGACCCTGGCTCTGCTGCCACCAGCTCCCTGACCTTGTCTGAGTGGCTGCTGTCTTTGAATCTCAGGTCTCTCCACTGCCAAATGGCACAACGCAAGATCATGCATACAGGTGGTCTTGTGGGGTGCTGGGCCCATGCGAATGCTCCCTAAGCATTATTGAAGGTGACTCTTACTACTCTTGCCACATAACACTTCAAACTTGCACTGGTGGTTTACATACAATTGACATGTAGAAGCACATCTGATTGCTTGGATTCCAGCTGAAGTCAAGTCGTGGAGCTCTTTTTGGCCTTTGCCACTGTCTAGCATGGTCCTCAGTACATGTCTGCGTTATGGAATATAAAACCAGGAGCCCACTGAGTGTCCTACAGGCTGTTAGTTCAGGTGTTGCTGCACCAGGTGATTTATTGGATACTTTTTGGTTCTAACTTTAGTTTCATGTTTATTGAAGACTGGCCACACACGTAGTCCTTTAAAGTTGCTTCAGTCAATCTGAACCTACCTTTAACACACGGTATTGCCTGTGCCTGCCTCTACTCTGTATGTCCCACCAAACAGCAATCAACTCTCCGAAAAGAGAGAAGCTGTCATGGTGTCTTCAGAGCTGAGCCTGCTAAGTGGTGTGTCGTAAGCACTAAAATACACTTTTATTGAAGAAATGCTGTTGACAAATGGAAGTTAGGTAAGCCTTCTAATTCCCATTTTAATTGTTACACCTATGTATATATTAAGACCACTGTATATTAAAAGTCTAATATCAGAATCTACTGTGTTAAATGACAATACAATCATCTATTCAATCAATAGAAGTACCATATTTATTGAATACCTACTCTGTGCCAGTCATGGCTATGCCAGCAAAGCAGAGAATTAAAAAGATAAACTGCTGCCTAGTCCTCGCTGTTACCACAGGGCCACGCCAGTGAACATGGACTCTATGAGGAGCCAGGCTCCCTGTAGCTTGTGTTCTTGCCAAGAAGTTGAAAACCAAATCAATGCAGTAACAAGACACAGATACATACGGGTGCGTGTTTGCTGAACTCAGGAATGACCACCAGATTGGCAGGGCTAATTTGCCCTCAGTGTTTTATGTTTTTCCTCTAATTATCCTAAAAGGATCGTGTTGCTTTATTCCCACAGAACAAGCACTGGCCGAGGAGGAACTACCCCCAGCAGACCTCGGCGGCTCGGCGACGCACCCCTGCCCTCAGAAAGACAGCCTTGCTCTGAATTTATTTTCATAATTACATGAACGTTATCTAAAAGAAACAAAGGATGTGGGAAAGAATAGAGTTTAAAATAAACTTTAAGCTGTGGGAATGCAGGGGCCAGGCTGGACAACAGAGAAAGCCAGAGTGAGCTCAGTGTCTCTGTGATGCTCTACTCGGCCAGCAAGAAGCTGCACACAGCTGAGATCTGCATCCACCAGCCGGAAGTTCAGGACTCAGACACACAATATGCTGACTCTATCTAGAGCTAATTCATTCCAAAGTATGAGAAACACAGAGAAAAGCCAGCAACTGTTGGCCACACAGGTAGTAACGTTTCTTTCCTAAAGACTGGAGTTGTATTTCTTCCATTGTGGTACAATCTCATTGTTTTTATGGCCATATCATCATTTTATTCAGGAATGTTTAAATGCTCTGAAATATCACTTAGCCATTAAAATGTTGATTACTACAACTAAATGACAACATAGAGAAGTGCTTATGATACATCATTTAGAGAAAATTCAGGATACACGATCTTATAAGCACTATGACAGGAGCTGAGTAAAAGTGGACTATGTCAACAGGCCGGAAAGGAAGACAGAAGGGAAAACGCTCGGCGTGTTACTATGTCAAGAGGCTGGAAGGGAAGACAGAAGGGAAAACGCTCGGCGTGTTGCGGGGCTGGGGGTGTGCAGTCAGGGTTTTCTTTTCCAACACTTTATATCATGTCTTATTTTCTTAATATTAGTAATAACACATTAAAAATGAGTTCAAGTAGAAATTATTTTTTTTCGAAGAGTAGGAATACAAAACCTGGATGTTCATTGCTCTCACTTTGTCCTTGCTAACATTTGCAAAACCATCTGGAATTTCTCCCCTGGTGCTTCCAACGAGATCATAATTATAACACAGACACTGGAGAAGACACCTGCCGATGAGGTGACGTTTGTGACCCCTGGATCAAGGTCAGCATTTACAGTATGCTGTGTAAGTACTGAAACACAATTTTCTGCAAAACCTTCCAAATCAGTATACACATCTGTGGCTCAGAATTATTTAAACTGCCCGTAAACGTAGGCCAAATGCACTGCTTTGGTGGGCTCTGGCTTGCCCCCAGCAGGGGTGGCTGCAGTACTTAGTTGGGCTCCACTTGGTCCAGGTTTTTAATTTTCAACAGTATTGGAAGGGTTCTTTAACATAGGAGTTTAAATGCTGTAAAATAGATACCCAAGAAAGACTGAGTTCTTGATGTATGCATACAATCCCAAACTCCTTAATATTAAAAATCGAGAGACTAAAACCCTTAAACTTCTGTTCCCAGGAGACTATAATGGTTTCACAAAAGCTTCCATGTTTCTGTTTAGACCCTGAGAAGGGCTCTTTCCACCAGAGAAGGCAGAGGTCCTTGGCCCCACCTCTGAGGTGGGCACAGCCTGACCCAGCCCAGATGGCTGTCACGGCCAGGACCAAGACACGTCCTGGCTGAAGACCACCGTGCTCAGAAGCTGGGCCCCTGAAACATGAACTCGACGAAACTGTAGCATAGAGAATTCCCAACAATTAAACTCTGGACACCAAATGAAATCCGCCCCGGACAAAAATCTGTTTCAGTAACTACTGCCAACATTGGATGTTCCCCCTGCCCTGTGATGGGGAAAAGAGGGAAAGGAAAGAGCCACCTTCTCCCCACTTTGTGCTCCAGCAGCCACTGAAAAGAACCACCTTCCCCACCTGACACAGACAAGACTCACCAGTGACAGGGCCAGAATCAGACCCTCTGAATTCCCATTCTTTGTCCCACAGATGTATAGCTGAACGGTTTTGTCTCCCTGATCTATCTTTAAAAAATGCTTGTTAGCCGAACTTCGACTCAGCTTCTCCTCTTGGCCATGCCCACCCACGAGTGCTGGAACAAGGACCCCACCCTCCCCTCCTTCTCGTCCCAGTGACTGACCCATTTCCTGCCCACTGTCCACTGCGCCACGGGCCCCTCCATGCCTCACCCAGGTGCTCTAGACTTGGTTACTCCCTCCTCCTAAAACAAAAGTGCTTTTCTGCCTGAGATGCTTGAAGGTCTTGGGGTCAAAGCATTCGCCCTGGGACATGAAGTCCTCTCCCTGTCTCTAAATGAGAACTTCAGGTGAAGACTCTGCTTACCTGAGTCTGGATGTGTGTTTCACTGAAACACGGAGAAGAACAGAGGACACTACACCGGCTGAGAACTGCTGGAAGTCCCTAATAACAATGGAAAATGAGCAAGAGACAGGGCCCCACGTCCTGGCAACATGGAGAACCTGTGAACTAGGGAAGCCCTCCCAGCACAGAAAATGCCAGAAAAATAAAAACACAGAACATTTTAAAATTTATGACTGTGTAATTAGAAGCATAAGGTGAGTCTTGGAGGTCTGAATCTGTAAGAACAGGCAGCCTTGACTGGCCGAGCCTGTGATTTTCCTAGAAGGAAAATGTGGCCGAGACATGGGGTTTCACAGGTCTCATCTGAGGGTGGTGGAACCGGCCTTTGTAAGTTTAAGTCCTGCAAAGGGAACAACTACCGCGTGGGAAAAAGGGACAGGCCCTCGGGATACTCTGTTTGAATTCCGGTGGACGGGAAATGAGACCAAATATATCACCCCAGAGTCTTCCTCAACTCAGTGCTTTGATTTGGGGTTCAGTCCACACTGTCTCTGCGGCCCGGCAAGCCCTAATTCTAGAATGGAAAGATCAGTACCAGGCAGAAGCGAACACACTCCTCTTTGGGGCAAAACACTTTCAAGACAGGTCTGGGCCACGTTCCAGGCCTTCAGGAGACTCTCCCAGGAAAGTGAGATCTGATTTGCTCCAGCTGTGGAGCCTGGGAAGGTGGTTTTGGGGGAAGGTCGTGCCTTTCTGAGCAGCCTCTGAGAGCTGAGTCAAGAAGTTCGAGGAAGCCAGTGTCTGGTTGGGCCTGGCCAGTAACTTCTGCAGGAGCTGCAGTGAGGCCGACCCTGAGCCCAGAAAAGTTCCCGATGATTAACAGGAGGCTCTGAAAAATGCATCGTTTATTCTTAGCATTGTCGAACGACTTGACCCAAGTCAGAGGTGATTCTTTGGTTATTTACTGTTGGAAAGCATCGTGGCTTTATCCCACAGGGGCCAATTCCCCTCACAGGGAATGCAGCAAGGAGCTTGGAAGCAGACGGCAGTGGGGAAGGGCCAGCCCGGGTGGGGGTGCTTTGAGAGGAGAGACAGGGCCTTTGCCCTTGCACCGGAGACACACGGTGCCACTGAGAGAGCTGGGAAGAGGAAGGAATGTGTGAAGACACAGATACCTTGAGGGACAGTTATTCTTCTAACTCAGGAATGAGGACGCTTCAGCTCACATTATTTCAAGGCTTCCAAGTAAACAGCTGTTAGTAAAAGCACAGTAACTGTCTCTAATACTACTTGCTTAAATATATGGATATATGAAAATTTATCTCAAAAAAATAATCTAAAGAGAAGGAGGAAACTATAATAAAAGGTGTTCATTGCAGTGATAAAAATATCCAACAATAGCAGTAAGTGTAAGAGTCTTGCAGTCGAGCTTTAGGGTCTTGTTCAATAATCAAAATAAAATGTTGATTATGAAGCAACACATTAACATGCTTACAATAAAAAGTGAAATAAATTACATACCAGAGTATTTTTCTAAACTATGATCAGAATGAAGGAAAACATGTCACACATATGATCACAAACTGAATGTGTGTGTGGGAAAATACAAGCAATGATCTCAGTATAGAAAGAATGTTAACATTGATTTTTTAAAAAGGAATTCTGAGGTTTGGGTTTGGTTTTACACTATTGTTTCTGCACTAGATGATTTGTAAAGTTCTAAACATGTAGCCTCTAGATTTATTAAAAGAGCATGTAACGTGCAGTACAATGTCAGAGATGGGCCAGAACAAGAACAATGCAGGCTCCTGGGACAGTTGCAGTCACACATTTGCCCGTGTCGACAGCAGAAGGTTCTTCCTTTTCAGGGTCCCTAACCCGGAAAGAAGCTGCTCGTGCTGTAGTGTGACAGGGACACGTTTGGCAGGTGTGGTCTCCAGCGTGCTTGGTTTGGTGGTCCAGGAGCCGCTGCCTCCATCTTTGCCCGGCTCTCCCTTCCCTGTGTACCCAGAGCCAAGCAAAACACCCACGGGGCAGTGGTTAAGAATTAATGTCTATTTGTGTTGCTATCCATGAAACACAGGTTGTGAGCTAGCAAGAAACAAAGTACTTTTGGAGGCTTAGTGACTGTTTTTTATAAAAAGCGACCTTCTCCTCAGGCTTATGGTATGTCCTTAGTTATGGGAAAATGTCTATCTACAGGCCACCAAAGGGCCAAGACCCTGTAAAATTGGAAAGTTAAAAAAATTTTTCTAAAATAACCCTCTCTTTCTTTGCCTCCCCCAAAGCTAGAAAACGCTGGGAGCCAGATGTTTTCAGAAGCGAAACAGTGTCCCAGGGAGGAGCTGTCGTTTTGAGCAGCAGAACTTGGCCTCTGTGGCCTATTTATAGTTGCCACGGGCTCCGGGTGAGACGCAGCTGGACGGGGCTTCTGGAAGCCTCCAGGCACGAGCACGGCTGAGGATTTAAATTCTTCACAGGCCTCTGCTGGCCCACCGAGGGCTGGCCGAAAACGCAGGGATGACTAACGGATTTCAGGGCAGAAAACAGCCTGGAGGTGCCCCACACAGGCTGCCAGATGAGGCGCAAGTCAGTTTCTGCATCTGGCTGACAAGTCTGACATGGCCTCGGCTACCTCCACAAGCCAGAAAACCTTTACAGCGAATTTTCCAGGAGCGAGAACTGGAAAACCCCAAGCATCATCACAGAATGAATAGACGTCGGCTGTGATGTGTTCTGTGGTAAAAGTGTTAACATCACAGCACCCTCCCTGGTCTTGCACCATTTGGTTAAAATGGAGAACTTGCTAAGGTGTTCAAAGAGCTAAACACCCTTGGTGTGGAAACATGGAAAACGTGCAGATTTCAGATTTGGGAAGACTCGAGTGCCCCATTGACAGCAGCCAGGTGGCCTCAGGCAAATCTCTCTCCATAACAGATCACCGGGTTCTTCACAGAGCACAAAGGCGTATTAAAAAATATAAAGGCAGGTGTTAGATATGTGTTTGCTCTTTCTGTGTTAGTCTCTGGACCAGAAAACATGCCGAATTTTCTTTATTTTTCTTCCATGATAGTTACAACAACACAAATTCTCTCTGGCTTAGTTCTCTAATATCTTCACCAATCACAAATCTGGCCACTACACTCCATCCTCAAGCCCACCCAACTTTCCCCTGGGTAGCCTGGTAGAGCACACAGCTGTCTGCCCTCATCAAGTGACTTTGGCTGTATCAGTTACAGCAGCGTAGCAGTGGCTGATCGGAGTATGGGATGGGGATTGGGGAAGAGGCCGATAGAAACAGGTGCAGTAGGCTGGGCACAGTGGCTCTTGCCTGTAATCCCAGCACTTTGGGAGGCCAAGGCAGGTGGATCACAAGGTCAGGAGTTTGAGACCATCCTGACCAACATAGTGAAACCCTGTCTTTACTAAAAATACAAGAATTAGCCAGGCATGGTGGTGCGTGCCTGTAGTCCCAGCTACTTGGGAGGCTGAGGCAGGAGAATTGCTTGAACGTGGGAGACTCTGTCTCAATTAAAAAAAGAAAAAGAAAAAGAAAGAAGGAAGGAAGGAAGCAAGGAAAGAAGGGAGGGAGGAAAGAAAGAAGGAAAGAAGGAAAAGAAAGAGAAAGAGAAGGAAAGAAAGGAAGACAGAAGAAGGAAAGGAAGGGAGGAAGGGAGGGAGGAGGGAGGGAAGCAAGTGCAGGGGAACAGAAAGAAGAGTGGCTGTCACCGGGCAGCGCACGTAGCAAAACCTGAAACTGATGAGGGCAGTCCTGGGACGGAAACCAGAGGACCCTCAGTTTTGCTATTATTTTTTTAACCTGATGACATAAAGCTTCTACTATTCTGGGTAATTATGTCCCAAACTTGGCAAGCACACACGTGCTTTTAAAATTTTATTTCATTTTTAATGGTAGTCACAATCATATAACATGAAATTTACGGTTTTAAACTTTTTAAGTGAACAGTTCGGCACTGTCAAGTATATTTACACTGTTGTGCAACAGATATCTAGAACTTTTTCATTTTGCAGAACTGAAACTTTATGCCCACTAAGCACTAATTCCCTTTCTTCCTCCAACCCCCAAGCCCTTGGCAATCACCTTTCTACTTTTTGTTTCTATGACTTTGACTACTTGAGATACTTCATATTAGTGGAATCATACAGCACCTTCTGTTCTTTTGATAGTGGCCATACTAATGAGTGTGAAGTAGTATCTCGCTGTGGTTTTGATTTGCATTTCTCTAATAATTAGTGATGCTGAGCATCTTTTAATGTGGTTTGTTGGCCATTTTTAGATCTTCTTTGAAAAATTGTCTATCCAAGCCCTTTGCCCATTTTCTAATCAGATTGTTATTTTGTGATTGTTGACGCACGCATGCTTTGAAATGACATGAATGACATAAGTTAATGGAGAAGTCTGGTGATCTTTTTCCCCTTAAGTGATTGATATGTATGCCTAAAATCTGGGGACTGAAGTTAGGGAGTATATACAAGTAGAAAAGAAGAAAAAGGATATTTTGAAGTTTTATTTAGTGTGGGATTTCTCAACCTCAGCACAACCAACATTTGGAACAGAACAGTTCTTTGTGGTGGGGCTTTTCTGTGTGCTGTGAGGTGTCTGTCAGATCACAAGTGGTACTCCACCCCCTGGATGCCCCAGCTGTGAGATCACAAATGGTACTCCACCCCCCAGATGCCCCAGCTCTGGTCATGGCTGCATGTTCTAAGATGGGAGGCAGAATCGCCCCTGGTGGAAAACCACTGACTTCGTGGTTTTGTGGAAGGATGAGGAGTAGTCGTGTCACCAAAGTCTATTCTGGGCATTATCCAGCACTGCCAGGCTTCTCCTTTCCCACCCAAACAATACTGCACAACGGAGTGAAGGCGATCTTCTGTGCTAAATCTCCTTCTGAAGATTCGCTGTTGGTTCAACTTCTGGGATACAAATGGCTTTAGGGGAAGATGTTGATATTTTAGAGGACCTTAAATGTCATTTCTGATGTAAAAATCTTATCAAGACGCTATTTGAAGCCCGCCCACATGCACATACAATTTTTTTTCACAAAACAACTAGCTTGATATTTTGATTCTATTTCACGTGTGTACTGTACTCTAAGAACATAAAAATAAAATATCTCCCTCTAGACCATTTATAAATACCCTTTAAAAAACAAATTCTAGGTAACTGCTTTCAAATTTTGGCATGAACATATATTCTTTAAGAATGACAACAAAACCTCTCTTTTCGATTTTTCCCTGGTGCTTACTTTAGCAAATAAAGTCTATAGTTTACCAAATGCTTTTTAACACAACTTCTTCCTAATTGCCTTAATTATTAAAGAAAATATCAGGTAAACCATTCTCATTTTTCCTACTAGATAGCGGAGTGTTATGTATTATTGTATATTCTTAGTATATGCATGTGTCTATCATTCTTTCACAGGCTGATTTGGAAATATATAATAGTATTAAGAAAACATGATGTTTCCTACAAGTCTTTTACAAATTAAAAGTGATTGAGATTATATTGCGCAATACATTTTATATATTACTTTTAAAATTTTATCTTTTTCCTGTTTAAAAAAATTACCCATAAACATAATTTTAATTATTGCATGATTTTCCATTTTCCTCTGTTTGCTAAACCATTTCTTGGTTTTGTATACATGGATTATTCGAAATTTTCACCCTTATAAACATGTTTGTGTTTCAGTTTTCTTGTAGCACCCAAGGTGTCCAGAGAAATTTCTAAAATAATAAATCAAAAGCTATATTTTAAAGCTTTTTATATATATTGCCAAATCGTCTCTTTAACAAGTTGTACAGATTTGTTCACCAGTGGAAATAAATATTCCCAATGTGACATGTTTCCAAAACATCACAAAGAGGAATGCTGTTTTTGGAATTATAGAGATATGGGTATAAAAATGAACACATTGTGGCTCATAACAATGGTCTGTTCAACAAAGAAGCAGATTTTCCAAACTAAAACTAATAACTCAGTTTATAACATAATACTGCCTAATGCTTTTGTCTTGTACGATGTTTCTTTATGTCAGTTAGGGTTCTTTCTCTTTCTCTTTCTTTTTCTTTCACATGTTGCCCAGGCTAGTCTCAAACTCCTGGGCTCAAACAATCCACTTGCCTCTGCCTCTCCCAAAATGCTGGGGTTACAGACAGGAGCCACTATGCCAGGCCAGGCTTCTTTTTTAGTAGATATTGTTACCCTGGATGAGATGATGGCAGTGTTTTCAACATCCTGTAACTTTGATAAGTTGACCACATGATTCCATGCACAAATCTAAAGAGGAAATAAAAGCTTGTAGGAGCTGGGTCAGGATGGTGGGAGAAATTATAAGAAGAAATTATAGGAAAAGATGCAAACCTTCTTGGAAGGCCGGGAGGTTTTGCAAAAGCTTTGAAAGATAATTTGACTAAAGGCAGCCAAATTCTCTTATCCAGAGCCTGAGAAAAATAGGTAGATAACAAGTAAGTGTAAGGGAATTGATCTGGATAAGTTAGTTTACTTAGGCCTCAGAACCTGGTCTTTAATCATCAGTGGGTGCACTGGATTGCTCTCTCCAGGGGGCGTTGAGGGTGGAGGGGGGCGGCCATGTTAATGGCCAACAAGTTATGTTGATTCAAAGCCTTTGTCATTAAATCTGTACTAAATAAATCCCCACAGGGCCAGCTTGTTGGCTCTGAAGCTGCTACGACTCCTTACAGAACCCTCGTTGGTGTCTTGAGTGGCCCGGTCCCCTAGCCACATGACCAGACGAAAAAACCTGTGTCTACGGATGTTTTTTCATCCGTTGCTCGGCCAGGGTCTGTGGGTCAGACCCAGCAAAAGCTACTTGTTTTTGTAGTTTTGTTTGTTCATACATATTTTCTAATCTCCGTTTTGCCATTTTAACTCATTTCTTCTTAAACTGATCTTTTTCATCGGCCTTATGGGTAATTTTTCATTTTGAGGTAGGTTGAAGAGTTGTAAGAATAGTGTGAATATCTCCCACTGCCCTTCACCTTTGCGTAGTAGTTGTTTACATTTGTCTTGTTTGCCTCCTCAGTCTATCTCTCTTCATGTCTTTTTGTACATGTGCATATTATTTTTTCTGACTATTTGAGAGTCAGTTGGAGACGTCAGGTCACTTTACCCTTAGATACTTAAGTGGATGTTTCTTAAAAGTTCAGGATGGAGAAGTGTGTTTTTTTAAATCAAATACTATATAACAAATTATCCTAAACTTAGTGAATTAAAACAACAAACATCTCTGTGCTTTAGGAATCTGGGCATGACATATAGCTGGGTCCTTCTGCCTCAAGATTTTGTGCAAATCTGCAATCATACTGTCTGCTAGGACTGTGGCCTCATCTAAAGACTGAGAAAGGAACTCTCTTAGGGCTCACCCATGTGGCTGTTGGTAGGATTCAGTCACTTGTAGACCGTCACCCTGAGGCCCATCCTCCCGGCTGTTCACAGAGGCCCTTCTCAGCTTCTGACCAGACAGGAGCCCCTACAGGGCAGCTCACAACACACAGCTGCCTCCATTTCAATGGGCAAGGAAGAGAACCACAGAACACAAGATGGAACCCAGAGACTTTAGTAACCTCATCTTGGAAGAAACATAATCACTTTTGTCACATTGTATTTATTAGAAGTAAGTCACCATCTCAACCACCCTCAGGGGAGAAGTTTCCGTGAGGGCATGGGTACCTACCATAAGAAAGATTCAATCAATTCTGCCCCTGATCTCTGCAAAGCTTCCAATAAAAGTTAAACAACTAGTTTTGGCTACCACATATCCTCCCAAATCATTTTGGTCATGTGAGCTTTATGTTACAAAAAGCAACCAGAACAAAAACTAATAATAATTTTTAATATTTATGATACAGACACATCTCTATCAATGAATTATTTAACTGTGACATTAATCTCCCTTAGAATATCCCACATTCAGGTTCACGGAGGAAGGGGAATACAAATCACACTCATCACAGTTTCTCTTTGTAACTGAGCCCAGGTTTGGCTACTTGCCGCTCAAAAATCAAACTCAAGAGATGAGAGCTGATGGGAGGAAAAGCAGGTTTATTCAAAAGCTGGCAACCTGAGAACATTGTGAACTACTATTGCAGAGACCATCTTGAGTTTTTCAGGCTGGCTGGAGGGTTTTTATGGGAGAGGGATATGGAGAAGCTATACACAGGGGTTGACTGTGTGTGTCAATATGTTTGGTCTCAGTGACTGTCTTGAGTGATGGCCATCTGGTGGTCTGGTGGGCGTAAGCCTGATTGCAACAGGAATACAGATTAAATGCTTGGAATTCTTCCAAGGGCAGGATGTTCTGCAACTTTGATTCTACGCTTAGTTTTTCAAGGCCAGTTCCTGGAGTTCTTTAGGCAAAGCACATGAGTTAAGCATTATTAAAAGCCCAGCATGGAAAGAAGGGTGAAAAAAAGAGAATAATTTTTCAAGATAGAGTGGCAGTTTCTGGTACAAATTCCCTACTGTTGATTTTTAATTCAATTTCTATGGAAAATTGGTTGTCAATTACAATCTCACTACTTCCTGCTGGATGGGGCTGTTGATTGGGAACTGGGAATGAAACCATTTGACCTGGCTGTGAGCTGACATTTTTTTTAGTCTTTAGGAGGACCCAAACACCCAACTGCAAAGGATGTAGGTACAAATCTGTGGGATGAGTGGTCCTTTTAGAAGAAAACTCATGAACAGAAGTTAGTATAGTGCCTACAGTCTTAACATATTTGGCAATTGGTAAATTTCTTAAAGTATTAGTTGGTTTTCCCAACAGTGCAGAAACCTGGAATGGCATACAATATAATATTTTAAAGGGACTCAATTTCTTCCTATTTTGCGGACCTATTTTAATCTACAACAGGGCAACCAGCAACACCTCATCTCAAGTCAAATTAGTTTCTTGGCAGATTTTGATAATGCTTCTTTTTTTTTTTTTTTGAGTATGGTTTATCTTTTAGTTTCTTTCTGTCAATTATAGTCTCCAAGATGCCAACTTAAAGGCTGCAGGAAGAGGCAAGTCAAAGCTTCCCTGACATTCCTGCAACCTTCACAGTCTTTTTAAAATCAAGGGCTAGACGAATATTAGCTATACACTACATGGCCCCCATATCAATAAGAAAGGCAATAAGTTAATTACCCACTGTCAGTTGTAATGGGGTCCCTGTTATATATGATGACAGGTTGGCTAAACATATGTTTTTAATGAGTTATAGGAGGAGCTATGAATATTCATGAAGATGGTCCTGACTCGTGTATTGAACAAGCATGCAGGTAACATATGACTCATGTTCACTTTTGGTGTGGAGACTTCACATTTGAATGTACTATAATTAGGCTGTATGTGCTAAAAGGGGTTTTCAGGACAGAGAGGCATGCAAGTACGCAATCTGTAAATCGACCAGAACCAGTCCATAGTCACTGGTCTCTTATCAGGAGAAAGTTACGAAAATCAGCTCTTGTCCAATCAAAGTTTTAGTTACAGACAATCAAAGCTTTAGTTTTAGTTCCAGAACAGGGTCTGGAAATCAGTAAATCAGCATCTGGTGGAGCTGCAAATTGTTTTAATATTGCTTATCTCAAGACTGATACTTGTTTAGCTGCTGAAGAAAAAGAAATATATAGTGGCCGTTTAGGGTGACTGTATTAGTCCATTCTCATGCTGCTAATAAAGACATACCTGAGACTGAGTAATTTATAAAAGAAAAAGGTTTAATTGACTTATAGTTTAGCATGGCTAGACTTCCTGATGCCTCAGGAAACTTACAACCATGGCAGAAGGGGAAGAAAGCACATCCTTCTTCATATGGTGGCAGGAAGGAGAAGTGCTGAGCAAAGCAGGGAAAGTCCGTTATAAACCATCAGATCTCATGAGAACTCACTTACTATCACAAGAACAGCATGGAGGAAACCACCCCACCATGGCAATTACCTCCCACCAGGTCCCTCTCACGACACATGGGGATTATGGGAACTATAATTCAAGATAAGATTTGAGTGCAGACACAGCCAAACTGAATCAGTGATTTAATCCTTGCCTGGAATGGCCGTAAGTCCCATTTACAATTTGGTATCTTATTGCCACAAAGAGTTGATTCTGTCAGTCTTATGATCTATATTTTAACATTAATGTCTAAAACACAAAAGGAAGAGGATATAATGAGACATGTCTGAACTTTTGTCCCATCGTGGATGGGAACTAAGTTTTTAAGATTATTTTTCTGGAGTTCTTTTGGCCAAGAGGGGTTTATTCAGTCCGTGAGCCAGGGGGCGCTTAGCATTTTGTTTTTCAGTTTACATTTCCCCTGTTCTGTTAAGATATGCCAGAGGTAGTATAGATAGTCAAACTTTTATTTTGTCCCATTTTGATATGAGGGTGATATGCTACCTGCCCCAGGTCTATCATGTCCCTCAGTGGGACCCCTTTGGGTCAAAAGACTTATAGCCAATGAAACATTCTAGCTCAGACGAGAATGGCAACGTAAGAGCCCCAAATCAAAAGCCAAAAAGCAAAGTTACAAGACTGACTTGTCTGTAAGTTTCATGTGTTGAGCCATTGGTTGTTAAGGTACCAGTCTTTGATTTGGCAGGTCTTAACTAATTTTATCCCTCCAAACTAGTCCTTACAATCTCATGCTCCCACCTCTTCTGTAATAGTCCCTCAGCTTAGAGGGAGGGTGCTTAACTGTACAGCTTTAGCAGCAGTGTATGCATAATGCAAAACAGGTTATCCCAGTGAGATTGAACAGCTTTCCAATTCTGGAGATATTGGGTGGAGAGAGAAAGGTAATCTTTGTTGTTTTACCCAATTTTTGTAAGCTCAAGTAGAAAACAAATTCTCAAATAGCACAAAAGAAAAAAATAAGTTTTATTGCCTCTGGAAAACAAAACATAAAGAATTAGCAACATTTCAAATAAAAAAGGTCATAAGCCCTAGTTTTGATAAAGACAGGAGAAGAAAGCTCATAGGTAGCTAAACATTTAAATTATCTAGTATCAAGCATTCAGATAGAGGCAAAATTATTAAATGAGTCTTAATATATTTGAATACAGGCTCCTCTCCGCATCTCATAAAAGCAGTTTACTTCTCCCAGGTCTGGAGAAAAAGCTTTGGTTAATGAGTCTGGTGTCAGACCCTGGTGTCAACATTTAAGATTTAGCAATAGTTGGTACCTTTTTAGATGAGATAGCTATACCCAGGAATCAAAACCCTGTTGCTTAACAGGACAAGGATTAGTTAATAGCACCTGATAGGAGTCCTTTCAAGGGGCTAGAGGTAATGATACTGGAGTCCATGACCTGACTGGAAGGTGTAAAATGATTCTGCAATGTTGTGGTGATGAATTTTCATAGCTTTGGTAAGTCCCAAGTAATAAGTCTAGGTCACAGAATTAGTTTAGAATTTGTATTTTGAGGACATTTATCAGAGATGTTAAAAGGCTCAAAACATTTTGTCAAAACAGAATAATAGTTATTCTTTTAGCCAAGAGTGATAATTAAAATATTTTTAAAACAAGACAGAAAGTTTCATGGATGTAAAAGCTTTAATCCTCTTAAATCTCAATTTTCTTAAGCAATAAAACCTTCAAATATAACATAGAAATTATTTTGAAAAAATGTAAAATCTTTATTATTTAGGCCAGTTATTAAAAGGCAAAGAAAACCTGAAGTGTGATTGCTTCTCTTTATGGGAAGCCCATTTAGATAACCTGGAAGTCAAATGTGATGAAAAGAGTACTTGAATTTAATAAGACACAGGAAGAGAGTGTTCAAAGTTATGAGTATAACAGAGAAATATATGACTCTTAGTGACTGTTGGAGGAGTTTTCTGGTTACATGGAACAATTTGGACATATCAAGAAAAGCCAAAAGTACAAAAGCAAGTTATACTGCAGTAAACTGCAGTGCTTTCTTAGACATTTAAGATAAAGTATTTCAGCATTAGGCCACAACAACAGTTAGAACTGGAGGAAAAGTTACTGGTGCTGATGACAAAGTTGAAGGAAAGAGTTATGTTAGGGCTTCTCAAAGGGAGAAAAAGCTGAAAACAGCAAGATACAATAACAGTTGAACTTCTGAGATATGAATCTGAGAAATTTTCAAAAGGAAACAGATTATATAATTAAAATCAAAACCTCTTATAATTTTATTAAAAGTAAGTTAATAACTTAAGAAAACCATGTTTTAATATTAGAGGACCATTCTTAGAAAGACTATTATAAATAATTTTCTTTTCATTGTAGCCAACTTAATTACATATAAAATTTGTTTTGTAAATTTTCTTTTACAAAACTTATTGTCTGCATTATGACTTATACAGACCATTGACAACATGCTTGGACTTCTTGATGTGTTCTATATGTTCCCCTTTTTAAAAACAATCAGTTATTTTACTTCAGAACAAAATTTGCCGTACAAGATTCTTTTCACACAAAATTATTCTCTTTTAATAACCGTCCTTACCAAAAATACATCTTCATATCTATAATTTTTTCACAACTCTCTCTTCTACCCACTGATTTCTTTTTATCTTTTTTATAAATAATTCTTAACCTCCAAATACACAAAATTATTATTTGTAATAAGAACACAACTTACATAATTATATATTAACTATAATTCTTATTTTAGTAACTTTAAATTTTAGGAAGCAAGAAATCCTGAACTGTCTATCAGATGCTAGGATTTTATAGACGCAACCACTCTACAATTTTTAGAAATGTGTTTCTCTATATTGTAACCCTTTCTTAATTGAACGTGACCCAGACATCCAATGAGCAGCCATTATTTAATTGAAAATAATTTTAAGATTTTAAGTTACACAGAAAGTTTACCTACAAGCATTTATCTCATTTATGTGTACTCAATTCTTTTATTTTTAACAGTGTATCTAGAATACTTCTGAAAATTAAGATCTTATAAAAAATCTAGGCATTATTTAAAGTTATTTCTGTTAACCATTTTTAAAGCCTGTGAACATCAAGTGTTTACCAAAGTAAGAATCCTAAAGTTAAGGACATTGGTATTTTGCTGATAACTCAGAAGATTCGGCTGTTTTTATTGAGCCAACAATTTTAAATCAATCTTATTTGTCAAAAAACAATCACAGAAACAAAGAGTATTCTGTTTTTGCCTGGGTTTACAGTCCTATAACTCACGTGCCAAACAATGACACCCTAAAATATTCAGCAAAGGCAAATACAAAATAATCATTAAACCCAGGCAAAAACATATGCTGACAATTCTAAATACAGTTCTATTTTACTTTACCAATAATTTAAAAGCATTTTATGTATTAAAGATTTACTTAAGTCATTGAAGCATTTGAACTTATTCATTTGATTTATGAGCATTTATTTATAATCTAATCTGGTCCATGCTAGACACAATACACAATGTAATACACATACATATACATCAACACATTTAAACATGTATACACACACTAGCAAAGATCCAATAGCTTTTACCTTGGAACTCTAGCCATGAGATAGCATCACAAACTCATCAACATATAAAAGATATATGAACCCAAATTATTTTTGACAAAATTGAGACCTGTCCAAATGGCTAATTTTTGTTTGCCCCAGTGGGTAAATCCAGTAAAAGCTGTGGACCACAATTTTGGGTAAAGCAGTTTTCATGGCAGTTCAATTTTTTAAAATCTTTTAAACTCTTCTTTTCTGTTTTAAATGAACTTTTAATGTTTGCCTTTTAGCTTGAACTGGATAACTGTATTTAAAAATCCAAATAACCTTGAATTAGTAGTACTGTAGTGAGCTTTATCTCAACACCAGGAGCTTGTTAACTACGTAGCATATTCAACAGAGGCAGAAAAGAAAATGAAGAAATAGACATAGCTTCAGAGGACTCTATTTAACTCTATAGTTGCAGGTTAATCATTTCAGGTCTAAATTTTTCTTACTGTGATTTGCCCATTAGTTTTAAAACATGTGCAGGCTGGGCGTGGTGGCTCA
Source organism: Rhinopithecus bieti (assembly GCF_001698545.2). Taxonomy (NCBI): domain Eukaryota; kingdom Metazoa; phylum Chordata; class Mammalia; order Primates; family Cercopithecidae; genus Rhinopithecus; species Rhinopithecus bieti. The sequence continues at coordinate 122,783 of NW_016821253.1, read as the reverse complement.
AGCCTGTAATCCCAGCACTTTGGGAGGCCGAGACGGGTGGATCACGAGGTCAGGAGATCGAGACCATCCTGGCTAAAATGGTGAAACCCCGTCTCTACTAAAAAATACAAAAAACTAGCCGGGCGAGGTGGCGGGCGCCTGTAGTCCCAGCTACTCGGGAGGTTGAGGCAGGAGAATGGCGTGAACCCGGGAGGCGGAGCTTGTAATGAGCTGAGATCCGGCCACTGCACTGGGCGACAGAGTGAGACTCTGTCTCAAAAAAAAAAAAAAAAAAAAAAAAAAAAAGTGCCAAAAGAAAAAACCTGGCATGCCTTTGAATTTGCCCATATTTTTAAATCATTAAATAACAAACACATGGAAACTGACACAAATGGAGAACTCCCAAACTAATTCTCATAAAGGGAGACAGGAGAGATGTTTTTAGAATATTATCTCACACAATCGGGTACCACAAATGACCTGTGCTAGGTCCAAATGGCACTAAAGCCCCAGTGTCAGAGATAGAGTCCTAACGTGCACATTAGCTTGACTTACCCAGTCTCGAAGCCATCGATTCCTCAGATACCGCTTTTTCTTGCACCAGCTGGGAGTTGCAGGCAGCTGATGCCACGTAGGGCTGAGAAGGGAAAATCTCCAAGAAAAAGAGTTCTTGGTAGCTGCTGGGATGTTCCTGGAATCTTGGCCTCGGCCACAGGGTCAGATAGCCGTGATCAGCTGGCACTCTTGAGCAAGTTTTTGCTCTGCCCAGTAGCATGCATGGGTAAGCTCTGACATGCTGCTGAGGGCAACTTCTCCACCCACTGGAAACTAGGCAGGCTAGATCACCTGAGGTGCTCAGCGCCATGCTGGGTGCCATAACTTGTCATTGAACCCAGGTTTGGCTGCTTGCTGCTTGAAAACCAAACTCAAGAGACAAGAGTTGATGGGAAGAAAAGTGGGTTTACCCAGAAGCTGACAATCTGAGAAGATGGCGGACTAGTGTTGCAAAGACCATCTCAAGTTTCTCAGGCTGCCTGGAAGGTTTTTATGGGGGGAGGATGTGGAGAAATCATGTGCAGGACTTGACTATTTGTGGGTCAGTGTGTGGTCTCCCTGACTGTCTTGAGCAACGGCCATCTGATGGTCTGCCTGGCATCAGCTTGATTGCGACAGGAATATGGACTCACTGCTCAGAATTCTTCCCAGGGCAGTGTAGTCTGCAACCTTGATTCTATGCTTAATTTTTTAAGGCTGGTTCCTGGAGTTCTCTAAGTAAATCATGAGAGTTAAGCATTATGAAAAGCCCAGAATAGGAAAAAGGGAAAACGAAAAGGACTGGATAACTGTATTTAAAAATCCAAATAACCTTGAATTAGTAGTGCTGTAGTGAGCTTTATCTCAACACCAGGAGCTTAATAACTATATAGCATATTCAAAGCAGGCAGAAAAGAAAATGAAGAAATAGACATAGAGAGCTTCAGAGGACTCTATTTAACTCTATAGTTGCAGGTTAATCATTTCAGGTCTAAATTTTCAGGTCTAAAAAAGGAAAACAATTGTTTCTCAAGACGGGGTGGTAATTTATGTTACATCTTCTCCAATGGGAAGCAGTGAGTATTCAGAAATAGTGGAATAATTTTCACAGTTTTTTTGGTTAGAAAAGGGGTCTGTTATCTATTTTCCTTTAAATATGCAGCAGAAGTTCACTATTATATGACTAAATTATGTGGGTTCTCTAATTGCCCACCTAGATTAATATGTGGCTTATTTCACCTTGATGTTTTTAAAGACAAGCCTGTGCTGTGTGAGGGTTAGAACATGCACCACGAGCAAGGAGGCTTGAGAGGGCAGTGCCTCCCCGAAGATGCCACACCCCAGGACCTGCACAGGGACCACTGCTCTGAACCCTAACACTTCTGAAATGACCAGACGTCTCTGCATGAGCTGTGTTTACCCAGTTGTTGCATTTATTCTTATATTTGACAAACATTTAGTAAATTCTTGAGCTAGGCCCTGGGGACTACCAAAGGAATAATATATCTGTTATTTTTATTTTATTTTATTTTATTTCAATAGTTGTGGGGAACAGGTGGTTTTTGGTTACATGCGTAAGTTCTTTAGTGATGGTTTCTGAGATTTTGGTGCACCCATCACCCAAGCAGTGTACACTGCACCCAATGTCTTTTATCCCTCACCCCTCTCACCTTTCCCCTAAGTCCCCAAAGTCCATTTATCATTCTTATGCCTTCAAATCCTCATAGCTTAGGTCCCACCTATAAGTGAGAACATACAGGATTTGCTTTTTAATTTCTGAGTTACTTCACTTAGAACAATGGTCTAAAACTCTATCCAGGTTGCTGCGAATGCCATTTTTTTTTTTACTTTTTGTGGCTGAGTAGTATGCCATGGTGTGTGTGTGTGTGTGTGTGTGTGTGTGTGTGTGTGTAACATTTTATTTATTCACTCGGTTGATGGGCATTTAAGCTGGCTCCATATTTTTGTAATTGTGAATTTTGCTGCTATAAACGTGTGTGCAAGAAGACATCTGTTCTTAAATTGCGCTCAATTTAGTCAGGAATACTTAAAATGGCTGCACTGCAGAATAGAACGTGTGCACAAATGATCACCTTTTAAATAGGTGCATGAGAAGAAAGAACTCTGAAATGTAGTGATAAGTATGGTTCAGTGGACCCCTCAGGACCTATCTCAGTGTGCTCCTGTAGCATCTCGTCTAGTTTCCTTGCGCACTCTGCTTTCTAGCTGCACCTGTGTTATGCTTAGCACCTGTCCTATTCCCTCCTTTACTCTGAACCCCAGGTTCCCCTGTGTTCTCGTTAGCACCTGTCCTATTCCCTCCTTCACTCTGTCCCTCAGCTGCCCTGTGTTTTCCTTAGCACCTGGCCTATTCCCTCTTGCACTCTGTCCTCCAGCTGAACTTGCATGTTCCTTAGCACCTGTCCTATTTCCTCCTTCACTCTGCTCTCCAGCGGCACCTGTGCACCCACTGGTGGCTTTCCAGCTGTGCCTCCTGCCTATGCCCTGAGGAGCCCAGCACTCAAGAGTGAATGGATCAAAATACTGACTCCTTTTTTGGGTCAATCGTCATTCTAGGCTCTTTATACACAAAGTACAAGGCAACACATCAAGTAGATATTGTGATCTTTATTCAACTAGAAGGAAATTAAAGTTCATAAAAGTTATACCCTGAGACCTAGTGCATGGAAAAGGGGTTTGTGCGATTTTTTTCCGCTGCTGCTTTTTATACTCAGCGCCCTGTTCCTCCCTGAAGAAAATTCTGTTTCTAAATGCTGTAGTCACTAAGATTCTTCACTTTCTTCTATCTCTTATTTATTTGGCTTTTTTTTTTTCTTTTTTTTTTTTTTGAGAAAGAGTCTCACTCTATCACCCAGGCTGGAATGCGATGGCTCAATCTTGGCTCACCGCAACCTCCACCTCCCAGGTTCAAGCAATTCTGCTTGAGCCTCCCAAGTAGCTGGTACTACAGGCAAGCACCACGACGCCCAGATAATTTTTGTAGTTTTAGTAAAGACAGGGTTCCACTGTGTTTCCCAGGCTGCTCTCGAACTTCTGACATCAAGTGATCCACCTGCCTCAACCTCCCAAAGTGCTGGGATTACAGGCGTGAGCCACTGTGCCCAGCCTTCACTTTCTTCTATGAGTCAGCGATCTCTAGGAAGATAGCCTTTTCACAATTTTTATTGCAAAGAAGTATTTGAGATCTTTGTCAGGTTAGACTGGTGTTAGAGTGAAAGGTATGTCTGCTTTTCTGTGATACACTGAATTTAGGAATGTGTGACTCAGTCATGAAAACTTGATCTAGCATAACCCGAGGCATTTGAGCTCCCAGACGGAGAAGGATCTGTTTTTCCAATCGCTGACAAAGCCTGGCATGATCACGGCCTGCAGGAATGCAGCACCCCAAGGGGACCCGAGCAATGGGGAGAATTTTGTTTACATGGCACTAAGCCCCAAATGACCTTAAATTCTAAATAAAAGTTCCATGGGCAATTTGTATAAGGGCCTTGTTTTTAAAGAAAATAAATTATATGACAGGTTTGTTATATATATATTACAAACTATAGTGGTGAACATTTCACTCAACATTTAAAAATCTTTAATTAAGACCTTTCAGTACATAAAGCTTACATAACAAAATCTAGCAAAAGTCTATAAAATCTAAACACATTTCTAAAAGAAAGGGTGGTGCCACGAAAGTTTACACGCTGAGGCTTTCAGGGTGGCTATGCTGTGTTGGACGTGGGCAGTGTTCTCTGTCTCATGGTTTTGCTTATATGACAGTTCCGCCTCACAAGAACCCTCCGAGCCTGTCTGTCGGCATCCTGTGGCATTTGGCAAGTGAGATCCGTTTAATATAAGGTGTCAATAAAGCCACGGTTATGATATCTAAAAATAACGCTAATTCCCTAGAAAATTTGTCTTTTTTGACCAAGCCACTGGTCAATGTGGAGTCACTGCATTACATGCAAGAAGAGTAACACCCTCACTCCAGAGTCTGAACCAGAACTGACGCTCAGTGCTGACTCCCCCTTTATTCTAGGAGGTGTTAACATTAGCTCTGACAGTGTAAAACTGGTGTTTCTGGAGGCAGTAGGGGCAGAGAATGGAAAGCCCTCTGCAGCTGTCAACACGGGGAGTGAGACAATGCAGGTGTTGACTCAAGGAACTGCACGAGAATCTACTGCTCCTTCTCTAGTGAAGAGTCTCTGTCATTTGCATAGAAGGCTGAAACGCAGGGAGGGCACGGGGATTCCGTGTAAACTTCAGTAAGCTGCGTAAACAGAGGCCGTGATGTGTTATGTCTCTGATATTTTCCAGGGACATCTGGCCTCTGGGTTGCAGCGTGAAGCTCACTAACAGAAGCTGACTCAATTGTGTTTTCTGGTTTTTGGGAATATCTTTAATCACCGCATGAATGTTTACAAACTGGGGAGCTAAACATGAAGGTTGCTCTTCAGGTGCCGTCTCCACTGAGTCACTGTGTACGTTTTCTTTCTCTCTCTTGCAGCTGTTCTCTTCCTACAAACTGAACGAAAATGAAAAGGAAGTCATTTCTGCATGTGTCACAGAGGCATCCTTTGGTTCTAAAGGGAGCTGAGTTGGATTTCACAAGAGCATGGTCCTTGTAGCATGTGAATAGGATTCAGTCACACATGAGAAGGAAGGGGTTCAGGGGAGACTGTCATCACCCTGTCCAGGCTAACCCTCCAGCTGCCCAGGTGACAGGCTGGCCTGTGTTTGTGTTGTGTAAGTGTGTGCGGCACAGCTGCTACTGTAGTGTCCAGAAACATCTTACAAAGTAAGCCTTTCCATACATATAGTTTTATGTGGGTATAAATTCATTTCAGTTCTTAACATGAACATTTGTACAGTGCTTCCAAGTGAGGGTTTGACTGCCTCACATCTGGAATCCTTCAAGTTTATCCTTCTTGGAGTCAGTGTCATGAACGTTTTCCTCTAGGTCAAGAGTCTGCTGTCAACATGATGTTCTCTAATTACACGGCTTCATACAACTCCCAGCTCTGTGGACACATGTTTTTGTATTTAAGATGTTCCTTCTTTTACCTCTGTTTATAGATCGTCCTTGACTCTGCTCTTTTCCCACTGCCTCTCTCTCAGGTCCTTCCCAAGGTTTTGTCCAGGCTGACTTCTTTTACATCATGGAAGTAGAGGACGTGGGGTCAGTCAGCCCGGCTTCCGATCCCTTCTCTACCCATTACTTGCCAAATTAAAGCTGTGTTTAGGCTTCATTTATTTCTTCCTGGATTTCTCAATAGTTAATTTTTAGATACATTAATTACAGTTATAGGGTTGTTTAAAGGTCCAACAAGGCAATGCATATTGATGTGTTTTGTAATCTTTAAAGCTCAATAGAAATGCAAGATCTTGCTATTACTATATAATTGTAAAATCTTCCATTCCTTGCTTTTTCTTTGATTGCTGGCCTAGAAATTAAATCAATTCTGTTCTCTTTTATTTTAAAAAATAATCTTGAGCATGTGAAATCACTGATATTTTAATATATTGCTGATGTTTGATCTATTCGAATGGTAGCTTCCTGTGGTTTCTTCTAAAGGTTAAAACTATGTCAGGCTGGGTATGGTGGCTCACGGCTATAATCCCAGCACTTTGGGAGGTCAAGGTGGGCAGATCACCTGAGGTCAGGAGTTCGAGACATGCCTGGTCAACATGGCAAAACCCCGTCTCTATTTAAAATACAAAAGTTGGCAGGAGAATCACTTGAACTTGGGAGACGGAGGTTGCAGTGAGCCAAGATCGCACCACTGCACTCCAGCCTGGGCAACAGAGTGAGACTCCGCAAAAAAAAAAAAAAAAAAAAAAAAAAATACTATATATATATATATATATCTCAACGCGATGTATTTGTATAGTGAAACCCCAGACACTACCACTAAGTGAATGATGGTATAAAACTCTTATTTCTTATTTTGCTACCACGTGAGTTTCTCAACAATCACTCCACCTGCCAGTTTGGTCTTTCTTCCCACTGGGATTGGTTTCCCTTAAATGTCTGGTGATTCTTCATTGTTCACATTTAATAGTGACACAGGAGGAAGGAGAAAGGAGTCTGTTATCCTTAGTAAAAGGCTCGTCTAGAGGTTTTTTTTCTGGGAGTCGATAAGGTTTCCATGTGTTAGTAAGTGATGTCTTTGGTCTAGACGGTTTCCTTTCTCTGGAGGAAAACGTCTCCTCTCCTCTCTGGCAGGCAGGTGCTTGCTTGTTGGTTGCTGGTGTTCTACTCACTGGTTACCTGAGAGGTGGGGTGTAGGCATTCCCAGATCATTCATTTGGGAATTTTTAAATCTTTCTCAGTTTTCTTGAACATTTTGTGTAAGAGAAATGACCTTATATTTGCCAATTATTCCTATTAAACACTTAGCTGTGGACAAGAAAGAAATGGGCAGTTCTGTTACAAGAAAAAGTGGAGAAGGTAGTATCACTATCACTCTTTCGTAGATGGGCAAACAGGTTCAGGAATTTCCCAGAACCGAGGTTTTCTATCTTATAATTGAGTGTTCTTTGTCTCACAACGTGCACTTCGTCCTTCTGTATGAATTTCTTTGCTCAGGGTGACTGTGAATGTCGGCTCTCACATGCTAAGCACACATTAATTTCTCTTATCCTTTATTCCCGCCTAGTATGCCAGTGGTTTTGAGAGGATCCTGTATGGCATGGTCCTCAGCTGCCTGGCAAAATGGGTCCACTTTCTCCCTGGTAACCCTGGCTCTAGGCCCTCTTCCATGTCCTGGTCTTCCCCAGCAGTCCCCTGGAGCCCCCTGCTGACCAAAACTCCACAGTGAAGCGTCACCTGAATGGTGGCCCGTGAAGGGTTCCCAGTTCGAGACACGTTATTCCTCTTCCGTAAAAACTGCACCACTTTCAGACAGACTGTCAGGCAAAGGCACAGAAAATTATCTGCTTAGATTCATGATCTTTTAGAGGTTTCCTATCGCTGAGGTCATCTAAGTCAGTAGTTTTCAAAATGAGTTGAGGGCTTCATATCCTAAAATGTTGCATTTAAATTCTAGTTAAAAATAGTTTAACTACTGCATTTTTCCATTCTAAGACAGATTTTTTTCATGTTTTGCTTTTTCTGGAGTTAGCATGCATCTTATAATTGATACACTTCATTTAATATGATGAGATCTGTTCTTCTAAAAATTATCAATACATTTGTGATGAATATTGATTTAATAGCATCTCAGAATGTAAAACATCCAGGTTGCAATCATTAACTCTTCTACAATATTTAGATGCAAGAAGGTCATATTTCTTTCTTTTTATAAGTCAAATTATACCTAGCAGAAACTCACATGTATTGAGATGTGGAAGATTCCAAATCACGGGGTTCCTCGTCATATTCTGTGCCAGACACTGGAGGCGGGTATGGTGGCACTTCATGCTCCTCACCTTCCTGTCTCACTACTTGTCCTGTGACTGCAGCTTCCTGGCCCTTTACTCTGAAGGGGGCGAGAGGACCACTGCCCCTGGCACTGGGGAGGGGATGCTCCTCACAGCACAAGAAGTGCCAGGAAGGCAGCCGTCACATGCCGGAACCTTGGCCACACCAACCACATCTGGGGAATTGCATGTGACTAGGGCCTGGCCCATTAGGAATGCTACTGTTCTGGGAATATCTCCCCGGTATCTTCATTTTGTTTTTCCATTGGCTAGTCCAGCTTAACCCCTTAGATGAATTTAGATCTCCCCTGAAAATACCTAGGTGAGAGTTATCCAGGCAAGTGCTCTTTTCCTCCTTTAAAACCCTAAGGGCTATATTGCGTGTGTGTGTGTGTGTGTGTGTGTGTGTGTGTGTGTGTGTGTGTGTGTTTTACACAGAGGCCTAATCTGCAAAAGCACAGCTTGGCCTTCAGGAAATAGATGGGAAAAGGGAAAAGGGCTACTTTATTATTTCCTGGTGCCTCCAAAACACACACAAAGAAGATATCAGTTAGTACTTTCTCCAGTAATTCCATCTGTAGCATTGAGCATTTAAAGGTTGTAATAATACATTTAAATACCTTGCCCGTACAAGCGCATTATAAAACGTAGCAGTAATGAAACAATTAAATGTCCCAACTTAACCTGTCTTCTTGTAAGCCATGAAATAAATTTCTCCCACGATCTGTATGTATATGTTTACCATTGGTGCAAATATACCACTGAATAGAGATTGTAGACAATTTTTATTTTTTCAACAGTCCACTCATGTAAAATTACACACAAAAAACTACTGTAACCCATGTGCATTGCCAGATGCAATTAAATGTAAACCACGGCCCATTTGTTCATGCATGTGTTTTTATGATTGTGTCTGTTCCTTTCTGACTTACATATTTATAGTACAGAATGTGAGAGCAGTTAGCTCTTTGTAGTTATTTTGCTGTAAGACGTAGAAAATGTTCTAGGACCTTTAACAAGCAGTTGCAGGAATTTTTTTAAAGTCCCTGAAATTACAAGTCAAGAATTTTAAAAATTATTATTCTTTGAAACTAGTTTTCTGCATACATAAAGATTTATCAATAGCATATGAACAAAACGAAATAGGAAAGTATGGTAATGTCAACCTCATATTGCTTATTTCTTTTATAATAACTAAGTCATATAAATTGAACTCACAAAAATATTTATATTAATGGAATGATAATTTATCATTTGTAATGTTTGTGTTTTTCTTGTACATTTTTATGTAACAAGAAAAAAGGTTTTACAGTTAAAAATGGTTTTTAAAAAATTGGAACAAGCCTAAGCCCCTTCATTTTATGACTACAATAACCTGAGGCTCATCAGGGCTGGTGACTCACACAGGCGCACACTCAGCATTGCTGGATGTCGGCTCAGGATCCAAAATGAATTTGAACAATTCATGCTAAATTAATAAATGCACTTTAAAATAGGCCCATATTAATCCCAAAGTAACTAAACTTGTGGAATTTGTAAAAGAAGATGTTTATGAATGAGGACATGGCCTTTCAACATTAGATCTGATTCTCCCCTTTCTCAAAGCAGAATCGACAGTCTCTATTTTCCTACTGCGAGATTTCAGGGGAGAGCCTGGTGGCACTTACAGCCTGTTCTCCCC